>NW_011922467.1:0-1686 GCF_000151845.1 Pteropus vampyrus
CCGCCCACCCAGACAGCAATGGAGCAGTGGGCTCAGGTGCCAGTGACATAGCTGGGTTGTTAGGGGCACGGGAGAAAAAATGATGTGTCTTGAAGTCCATCTCGCAGGACTCAGTGAGATGAGGGCCTTGGTGTGTGGGGTGCCGAGTCCAAGGCCTTAGAGGCGTCACGGCGAGTACACTGAGGTAAGACTGGGGGTTCCACACTAGGCAGAAACGCTCCCCGCAATATATACCAGAAAACCCCTGCAGTCCGCTGTGGAAGTCCTGGCAGGAGGTCTGAAGGAGACTCCTCCCCCGCTTCCTCATTGCGTGGATAGCTAAGAGACATGGCCCCTTGGCCTCCCCTCTGCATCCTCAGGGCAGCAGAAGGGAAAGGGCCCAGGCCCTCTGTGAGTGACAGGGGTAGCTTGGGGTGGACCAATTTTACCACGACGACCCCAGACCAAGGGGACCCACCGAAACCCACTCTGTGCTGCCGGCAGGCCTAGGAGCCCCCTGACATGGGTGTGCGGAGGTGTTTCCCCCTGACGTTCCCAGGGTCTTCAGGAAGGTGAGGGCCTTGGTCAGAACGGATGAGTTCAAGGTATGAATAGAGGAGTCGAGGTTTTGCCAGGATTAGAAGGGTGAGAACATGTATTTGGGGAGAACTGTAGCTACCCGCTCTCTGAGAAAGAATGAGACCCCACAGCACCTAGGCATCCCCATCCCCATGCGGGAGGCCCCAGACAGGGGTAACTGGATGTGACATGCTTGGCCTTTGTGACACGCTTCCTGTGAGGTTTTCTCATTAAGGACAGTTAGTCAGGGTGAAACCAGATCAGTAGGGGGTCAGTCCAGGACCAGGCAGGAATAGAGACAAGTCTCTGGTGGACAACGTAAAGGGCCTCTGCCCCAGAAAAGATGGGCCAGCCCGCTGTTGGTCCTGGGTGACCCTGGGGCAGTGGACGGGGGAAAAGTTGCGGCCTCATCTCATTTTGTCTCAGAGCTCTCAGGGCGGTGAGGACCTTGGTCTGTGAGGACATCAGCCCATCCCCAGAAGCGACATCCGGTCCACAGCGAGAGGAGGACCAGATCCTGCTAAGAATCAAGGTGATGACCCTGAGGGAGAGTGAGTTCAACCCAGAACAACGAGGGTCCCCACAGAAGTCTGCCTTGCTCTGACCCTCAGCCCTGGAAACCCTGGGCAGTGCTGCGAGGCCGAGCACTTCTTCAGTCCGAAAAGGTGGTGTCAGGGAGGGGAGGGCCCTGTTCTGAGACCTGGACTCAGGTCGGCATGGGCGGGATCTCAGGCCCTGCAGGAATCCAGGTGAGGACTGAGGGGAACCGGAACACTTGGGAGCCCAGGCCTGGCCTGCCTGCTCTGTGAGCTGTGGGGAAACTGGGAAGAGTGTTTGGATCGGCTCCGATCACTTCCTCTTCCGGTGTGTAATGGAGAGGAGGCCTTGTTTTAAGTAGAGTGGGCTCAGCAAAGGAAGGTGTTGTCTAGGACCTGCAAGGAGACGTATGATGGGAACGTGTCCCAGGATAAGTGGACCTGACACTTCGGTGACCCCTCGATGACCCCCTGGGAGGCTCTGGACACATGCATTCAGCTGTGAGGCCCCACGTTTCCTTCCGTTCCGTCTCAGGGGTGACATGGGTCAGTGCTCAGTGTTATGCCTCAGGCCAGCAGGGACAGGAGGTGA
>NW_011922468.1:0-1686 GCF_000151845.1 Pteropus vampyrus
TCGTGGTCCTGGTTCAGAGGCAGGAGCTCCCTGACCTGCTCAGAACCCATCCGGGTCTCCTGATACCACCCTCCTCCTCGCTCCCTCTGTCAGTCTGTCTGTCTGTCTGTCATCTACCATTATCCATCAGCCATGTGTGGATCATTATCTACGTATCACCTATCTGTCATCTATCTATCTATCTATCTATCTATCTATCTATCATCTATCTCTATTATCTATCTATCTATCATCTATATTATCTATTTATCTATCATCTATTTGTCTATTATCTATCATCTATCTATATCTATTATCTACCTATCTATCATCTATCTATCTATTATCTATCTACCTATCGTCGATGTATATATATGTATCTATTATCTATCTATCTATCTATCTATCTATCTATCTATCTATCTATCATCTATATCTATCATGTATCTATCTCTATTATCTATCATCTATCTATATCTATTATCTATCTATCATCCATTTATCTATCATCTACCTATCTCTATTATCTATCATCTATGTATGTCTGTATGTATCTATTATCTATCTACCTATCATCTATATCTATTATCTACCTATCATCTATCTATCTATCTATCTATCTATCTATCTATCATCTTCTACATCTAATATTCACCCGTCCGCTTATCTATTTATATACCTTTTCATCTTTCCATTGGTCTCTCCATCTTAAAAGAACAGTGATTTTTGTTTTTTGTAAAAATGACACAAGCTTATTATAAGCGAGTCAAGTGACTCAGCTGGCAGAAGAAAGAGGAAAGATTCCACAATTCTCAGAACCCAGAAATAACCTCATATGATATTTAGAGAAGGTTATTCTAGATTTATCTCTATAGATACATACAGATTGAAGGGTGTATTGACAGACTGGCAGAGAACGTGTAAGCCAGAGACAACGGGCTCGCACGATGAAAACGGGCTCTGACGCCTTTAGTGCTTATTAAAAGCGATCGGCAGGGTTCTGCTTGGAGCAGCACCGTGGGTCGGGGTTGGGGTTGGGGTCGGGGTCGGGGTCGGGGTCAGGGTCGGGGTCAGCAGCTTGCCCTTGCCGAGTCTCAGCCCCTGCGTCATGTGACGATCGTCGCAAGGTGCAGCCTTCGCAGCTGCAGGCGGTGACCGGGCCAGCGTGGAGCGTGCACGCGGGCTGCTCGTGCAGTGCCGGGGGCAGTCAGCAGGGGGCGCGCCAGCGGGAGGAAGTCACGTTAAAGGAACTAGGGAATTTTGAATAAAGATTTACCCACCAGCGTTGTTAGTTTCAAAAAATTTTAGGGCACCCCACTTTAGTATGACATAATTTCTGAATGCCTTAGGATATCAGAACGATTGTGTATTCATGGCAGCTTTATTGAGATCTAACCGAGATACCACAAAATCCCTCGTGGACAGCGTACAGTTTAGTGGGTTCGGCATATTCACAAGGCGGTGTAGGCCGACCGCAGTCTAACTTAGAACAGCCTCATCGCCTCAAAAATAAAGCCTGTACCCACTCACTCCCCAAGTCCCCCATCCCTAACTCCTGGCAACCATCGACGCGTTTTCTGTTTCTATAGATATGTTTATTCCGGACATTTCATGTAAGTGGCATCGTACAAGGATGTGGCCTTTGTGACAGGCTTACCTTCAATTCTCGTATTTTCAAAGTCATCCGCGTCGCAATGTGTATCATGA
>NW_011922469.1:0-1685 GCF_000151845.1 Pteropus vampyrus
GAAGGTTAATAGGAATTAATCAGTTGAAAGACAAAAGAAGTAGTGTAGTGTTTTTAAAAGTAGAAGCAGCACATACAAGCAATAGTCCTGAATTTCACAGGACTAAAGGTCAAAGTTATAGTATAAATATTTGGTTTGAGAAATACATAATACATATGTCAACATTACAAATGAGCAAGCATAATCTTTGTGAAGTTAAAAAAATGTGTTCTCTATTTACTTGAGATTCTTCTAATAATTTCTTCATTTACACCTAACGTGTGTTTTAGGTTCAAATACAGAAGATGCAACTGGAGAAAAAGAGACATTGTGCTGGCCCTCAGGAAGCTTGTAGCATGTGGGATAGATTAGAAAATAGTGTAATCAAAGCTATCATGAGAGGAAAGTAAAGTACGACCACCTAACAGGGGCATTTAAGTTTGAAACAGAATATAAGAGAAGGTTACCAAAGAATGGTGAAATCAAAGTTAAGACTCATCAAAGAGTTAGTCAAAATGGAGTGAGGGAAAGAGTATTATAGAAAAAGAGATATGGAATGTGCAAATGTACAAAATCAAAATTTAGTTCACAAGATGAGAGTAAACTAATTCGGAACGGCTGGAGCATACAACTCAAATGGAAAACAGAAAATATAAAACTAAAGCAATAAGCAGAAACCACTTTGTGAACATCATCATAAGCCATCACACAATGCTTGTAAATTATCTTGAAGGCATTTTTGAGCAAGGGATCAAAAACGATTTTGGAGAAAGGGATGTGAAGTAGCAAATGGTATGATAAAGTGTTACAAATTCAAATATCGTTTTCTGTATGCTTTTATATTTATAGATACAATTATACATTTATTTTCCCTTAAAATTTTTTTCCCTTTATTTTCAAGTAAATTTCTCTCTAACACAGTATATTGATAAACCTTTTCTTATACCAAAACCAAAGACATATTTTGGATATAAACTCATTCAAGGCAAGCCAAAATCCTCATTTTAATCATTTCTCAGCCTAGCCACAGGGTAGCACTGTTTTAAAAGTATTTTAGATAGATGTATATGATTCTTTGTAAATGGTGAAAGTGCTGTCTTGTCTCTGATTGGTTGTCCCCCTACATTGCAGTATTCTACAAACAACTGGAACAGGCCTCACTCTGTGCTCAGAGTAACTCCTGCTGAGGAAGCCTGTTCAGAAGCTGACCTGGTGCATTGATTTAGCTGGGGATCCAAGGCATGGAGACTCTCCTGAAAGTGCTTTCAGGCACTCTGTTGTGGCAGTTGGCATGTGAGCACACAGTGCAGTCTAGGAGAGGCTTATAATGGTGACAGCACCCTGAGGGCAGCAACTGGGTTGTATTTCTGTCCTGTGGAGGGCCCTTCTGAGATCCAGACAGAAAGAAAAGAGTGAGAAATATTTTTTGATTATGTGGTGATTGATGTTTATGCTGTGAGTAAAGTAGAAGGAGAGAAAATCACCCTTCATTTATGATACTGAGCATCTTATAGGTGTTTGCTGTGTTTCTTATCAGGCGTGAGACGCCTAGAAGTGCAGCAGAGTCCTCAGTCCGTGATAATCCAAGAGGGAAAAGATATCACCATCACATGCAAGTCCTCAGAGACTTTATATTTCCTGCACTGGTATCTTCAGAAGCATGAAGAAGGCCCTATCTTCTTGATGATGTTACAGAAAGGTGGAGA
>NW_011922470.1:0-1684 GCF_000151845.1 Pteropus vampyrus
TGAAGGGAGCACTATGGAAGAATACTCCAAGTGGAAAACACATTTTTTCACCAGTTTCTTTGTCACTGTGGAGGCATCAGCCATGATGCAGGGAAAAGCTTGAACCCATCCAGAAAATATTTGTACAACAATGAAGAATATATTGATAACCCATACTAAGTGGAAGTTGAATGAAATCCAGTTTAAATGCACTATAGTGCGTGAGTGAAAAAAAAAAAAAAACAACAACTAAAATATGGTATTTGCCAGGGACTCTAAAAGAAGCAATCGGCTGTCTTGGATTTCATGTATTCCTGACTGTTCATTTAATTTACAGCCATCATTTACTCATCTTAATTTCTCTGATTCAGAAGCAGACTGTTGACAAGTTTAGAAGGACATCAGGATGGCAGATGTCTGGCAATGAGCTGTCATTTTTGCAGAATGGACTTCATTCACATGTGCCACAATCTGATACCGAGGTTCAGTCCTTTTAGTGTCAGCCTGTTTTTTTTTTAATATGAATCTACTTTTTATTTTATTTATTTATTTTTGTATTTTTATGAGTTTCAAGTATACAATACATTGATCAGACATTTATATAGTTGATAAAATGATCCCCCTAATTGCTTTCTCTCCTCTGCTTTTCCACCTCACCAATATATTAATGCTAACTGCATTCTCTATGCCATGCTCCCCATGCTCGTGACCATCTATCAACTACTGATGTGTACTTCTTTAATCCTTCATGCCTTTCTCCCAGCTCTCCAACCCCCATCCCCTCTGACTGTCACCAAATTTGTTCTCTGTATTTGTGAGTCTGTTTTTGAATAGTTTGTTCTTTTTGTTCCTTAGATTCACATTTAAGTGAAATCATATGGATATTTATCTTTCTCTGTCTGAATTATTTCACTCAGCATAATAACCTCTAGTTCCATCCATGTCGTTGCAAATGGTAGGATTTTATTTTTTTAATGGCTGAGTAATATTCCATTGTATATATGAACCATAACTTCTTTATCTAATCGTCTGTTGATGGGCATTTAGGTTGCTTCATATCTTGGCTATTGTAAACTGTGCTGCCATGAATATTGGTGTGCATAGATCTTTACGAATTATTGTTTTGGTTTTCTTTGGATAAATACCCAGAAGAGCATTTTTAATTTTTTTGAGAAACCTCCAGATTGTTTTCCATAGCGGCTGTACCAATTTGCAGTTCCACCAACAATGTATGAGGGTTCTTTTTTCTCCACATCCTCGCCAGCGCCCATTCCTTTATTGATGATAGCCATTCTGACAGGTGTCAGGTCATAGCTCATTGTGGTTTTAATTTGCATTTCTCTGATGATTAGTGACCTTGAGCATCTTTTCATATGTCTATTGGCCTCTTTGGAGAAGTATCTGTTTAGGTCTTCTGCCCATTTTTTAATTGGGTTTTTTTTTGTTGTTGAGTTGTGTGAGTTCTTAATATATTTTTAGATATTAACTTAGTATCAGATGTATCATTAGCGAATATCTTCTCCCAATCAGTTGGTTGTCTTTTTGTTTTGTTGATAGTTTCCTTTGCTGTACAAAAACTTTTTAGTTTGATGTAGTCCAATTTGTTTATTTTTCTTTTGTTTCCCTTGCCCGGGGAGATACATCCAAAAAGAAATTACCACTAGCAATATCAAAGAGATTACTGCCTATATCTTCTAGAAGTTGT
>NW_011922471.1:0-1683 GCF_000151845.1 Pteropus vampyrus
TCATGATCCTGCATCTCCAGAATAATTTTTGTTGAGGAAGCACTAATTCAGAAACCTGTTTGTATATTTTTTTTAAAGATCAACTCTTACATTGACCGGGGCTGTGCACCAGCCTTCTGTCACATAAGCTCCTGTTTGGGACAATCCCCACTGGGACATCACATCTCATTAGAAGCAACGACCTTGAATTGCTGGCTTCTTTCAGTTCCCAAGAGATGAAAGGTTCGACAGCATGGCAGTGGTTAAGAGCAGTTTGGTCTTCGGGAGTGAGGAGGATATTGTTGGAGGTTCCATTGTAAGGGGTGCAGGTTCGGCTCCTGGGAAAGAGTGGGGGTTCCGTACCCACCATAGCACATCCCGAGGCTTCATGTTGGATACTTTCTGCTTGCGACAGAGTGGGGTGGGAGGTTCTCAATTTCTTTTCAAAGGTCTCACACATCAGTTTTGATCTGATATATGTTTTCTGGATTTCAAATCAGAAGAACCGAGGCCCGAAGGCCATTGCCCACTGACTCGGTGATAATTTAATTAACTTTGGCTCAGTTCTCCATGTTATAAACTGTTGATGAAGACTATCCGTTTACTGATGCTGTAGAATTCAAACAGATAATTCACATGAAATGCCAACATAGGCCTACAGAGCCTTAAGAAATGGAGTCTCTTTCGTCCTTAAGAAGGGGTAAAAACCCTGTTAGTGTCTCTAAGGAAGCACAGGGTAGTTTTTCCCCATAAAACTAAGAAGATGCCAAGAAACCGGCCTCCCATGGGTGGCCCTTAGGAAATGGACCCATGAATGAAGTTATGCCAATAAAACCATTAAGAAGCACAAAGCGGACGAGAAGGTTTCTGTGTGGGGAAGCTGTTTCGCTTTTCTATTGCTGCATAATAAACCACCCTAAAACCTGGCAGTTTAGAACACCAAGCATATTCTTCTTCTCATGAGTCTACATAGTGTGAGCTCAAGTGGGAGGTTCTGCAGCTGTTGCTTCGGGTCTCTCACATGGTGTCAGTCACACGGTGACTAATGGGCGGTCATCTGGGAAACTGGGAAAGCTGGGCCCCTCTCCCTCTTCCCAAGGTCTCTGGGCCTTTCCTGCCCACCTGGTCCCTCCAGCAGGGAACCTGGATTTCTTACATGGCAGCTCGGTGCTTTCAAAAGCACATGGCCCAGGAGGGAAGAAGCAGAAGCTTACACACCTTATTACCTGGACTCGAAACCCAAGAATATTACTTCCTTCACACTGTACCGTAAAGTAGCCCCAGGCCCACCCAGATTCGAGGAGTGGGGACAGGCCTCGGAGGCCTCTGCCACAGTCCTCAGAGCCCACGTCCCTGAGTAATACTTGCTCAGTCGCTTGCACGCAGAACATAGTCACTTAATAAATCTCAGATGACTAAAGGAAAATGCAATTCCCTTAGTCCAGATTAATGTTTTAGTTCTTGGCTAAGTAAAATCGAGAAGGGTTAAATTTGTGGCCAGCTCACCTGAAGCGGCAGCTGCCATCTAGAATGTTGTCAGGCTCAGTGTCCCACAGGCTCCTCGAGTAGACGATTCTCCATGTTCATCTCACCAGACATTGTGTCGATGGGCCATTCAGCATCTTCCAATAGAAATGTTGCTGATTCTACCACTCGATATTTTAAACATGAAGATGCCTTGATGTGATCATAACCATTTAATGA
>NW_011922472.1:0-1682 GCF_000151845.1 Pteropus vampyrus
CACTGACCTCTTTCCAGCGGGTGACGGCCTTCCAGAGGACGGAGGGGTCTAAAGCCCTCCCTTATGTCCGCTGTCTGTGAGTGTTCTGAAGCTCCGCACGAGGATACAGAGAGGAATGAGTCGCCCGTTTGTACCTCTAGGGGCTCAGAGTGTCAGGGAGTGCTTCTGCAACTTCTGTACCCCCAGTACACGCAGACGACAGAGCACTGCTCTCAGAGCCCCGAGGCGCCGGGAGGGCCGTGAATTTGCCGCAAGTGAGCCGTATCTTGAAAGTCTGCAGTTCCGGCTCAAAATGGACGTCACTAGAGAGCTTTTTGCCAGATGTCCCATATACATATATATGCATATATATGTTCATCTATACGCATATATACGTATATGGTGGATTTTCGAAGGAAACCGGTGTGGACCCTGGTCTACCAGAGAAGACAGGTGGCTCCCAGCACCTCCACCTCCCCGGAGGGTGGACACCGGGCGTTCCAGAGCCACAATTCAGCATGATCTCTTTTCATCCCAGAGGCCCCGGGGCTCCTTCGTAAGGCCTCTGCTCCTTCCTGCTTTCCGCATTGGAAATCAGACTTCAGGACGGAAGCAGACACCTCCCTCTCCCTCACCTTTCTGCCCGGGATGGTCGTGCTGGTCCCCGTGGACGCATTCAAAATGAAGAAATGAAAGGCTCGAAGAGGTCATCGCAAACCTCACAAGGCACGGAGGCGGAAATCAGACCCACAGCTGTCAACTGAGTCCCCCATCTGACCTGTTCCAGCGGGTGACGGCATGCAGGGACGGAGGGGCCAAAGCATCCTGGGTCCGCTGTCTGTGGGTGGCCTGGAGCTCTGCACGAGGATACAGAGAGGAATGAGACGCCGTTTGTACCTCTAGGGGCTCAAAGTGTCAGTGAGTGCTTCTGCACTTCTGTACCCCAGTACCCGCAGACGACCGAGCACCGCCCTCAGAGCCCCGAGGCGCCGGGAGGGCCGTGAATTTGCCGCAAGTGAGCCGTATCTCGAAAGTCTGCAGTTCCGGCTCAAAATGGACGTCACTAGAGAGCTTTTTGCCAGATCTACCATATACATATATATGCATATATATGTTCATCTATATGCATATATATGTATATGGTGGATTTTCGAAGGAAACCTGTGTGGACCCTGGTCTACCAGAGAAGACAGGCCGCTCCCAGCACCTCCACCTCCCCGGAGGGTGGACACCGGGCGTTCCAGAGCCACAATTCAGCATGATCTCTTTGCATCCCAGAGGCCCCGGGGCTCCTTCCTAAGGCCTCTGCTCCTTCCTGCTTTCCGCATTGGAAATCAGACTTCAGGACGGAAGCAGACACCTCCCTCTCCCTCACCTTTCTGCCTGGGATGGTCGTAATGGTCCCCGTGGACGCATTCAAAATGAAGAAATGAAAGGCTCGAAGAGGTCATCGCAAAGCTCATAAGGCACGGAGGCCGAAATCAGACCCACAGCTCTCTGCAGTGTCCCCCACTGACCTCTTTCCAGCGGGTGACGGCCTCCAGGGACGGAGGGGCCAAAGCCTCCCTGGGTCCGCTGTCTGTGGGTGGCCTGGAGCTCTGCACGAGGATACAGAGAGGAATGCGACGCCGTTTGTACCTCTAGGGGCTCATAGTGTCAGGGTAGTGCTTCTGCAACTTCTGTACCCCAGTACCCGCAAACGA
>NW_011922473.1:0-1681 GCF_000151845.1 Pteropus vampyrus
TCATTTGTCTTTTTCTGGCTGGCTTATTTCACTTAGCATAATGTCCTCAAGATTCATCCATGTTGTAGCATGTATCAGTGTTGGAATAATCGTCCATTATAAGTCTATAACACATTTTATTTATCCATTCATCTGTTGATAGATACTGTTGATAGATCTGTTGATGGGTTGCTTCACCTTTTGGCTATTACAAATAATGCTTCTATGAACATGTTCAGTTTATCTCTTTTTACTTTTGATGCCTGTGCTTTTGGTATCATAGCTAAGAAGTCATTGCCAAATCCAATATCACAAAGCTTTTTCTTTATGTTTTCTTCTACGAGCTTTATAGTTTTAGGTCTTATATTTAGGTTTTTGATGCATTTTGAGTTAATTTTTGAATATGGTGTAAGGTAAGCATCCAACTTCATTCTTTTGCATGTGGATGTCCAGTTTTCCCATAACCACTGTTTAAAAGTCTGTTCTTTTTCCCATTGAATAATCTTAACACCCTTGTAAAAATTCAATTGGCCATATGTGAGAGGGTTTATTTCTATTCTACTTCATTGGTCTATAAGTCTGTCTTTATGCCATGACCACACCGTTTTGAAATCAGGATGTGTGAGACCTCCAGCTTTGCTCTTGTTTGTCAAGATTGTTTTCGCTATTTAGGGTCCATTGAGGTTCCATATGAATTTTAGGATGGATTTTTCTATTTCAGTAAAAATGCCATTGAGACTTTGCTAGGGATTGCATTAAATTTGTATATTGCTTTGGGTAGTGTTGCCATCTTAACAATATCAAGTCTTCCAGTCCATGAGGGTGGAATGTCTTTCCATTTTTTCAGATCTTTAATTTCAGCAATATTTTGTAGTTTTCACTTTATGAGTCTTTCTTTTCCTTTGCTGAATTTATTTCTAAGTATTTTATTATTTTTGATGCTATTGTAAAAAAAAAATTCCTTTTTGGGTTGTTCATTGTTAATGTAACTGATTTCTGTTTATGGATTTTTGTATCTTGCTATTTTCCCAAACTCATTTACTAGCTCTGAGTTTTTTTTTTTGTGGAAACTTTAGAATTTTCTGCATATAAGATCATGCTGTCTGCAAATGGAAATAATTTTACTTTTCCCTTTCCAATTTGGATACTTTCTATTTCATTTTAAAATTTAATTAATTAATTTATTATTATTATTATTTTTTGCCTAATTTTTCTCACTGGGATTTCTAATACTATGTCAAATAGAAGTGGCAATAGAAGTGGGAATCCTTCTCTTATTCCTGGTCTCAGGAAAAGAGCTTTCAGTTGTTCACTACTGAGTTTAGTGTTAGCTGTGGTGTATATATAGTATGATATGTAGCATGTGTATTATGATGTACCTTTCCATATATAATCTTTATTATGTTGAGATAATTCCTTTCTGGTCTTAGTTTGTTTTGTGTGTTTTGATCATGAAAGTGTTGAATTTTGTCAAAAGCTTTGTGTACATCAATTGAAATGATCATTTTTTCCCCATTATTCTGTTAATGTGATATATTATGATTGATTTTTATATGTTAAGGCAGCAGTCCCCAACCTTTTTGGCACCAAGGACAGGTGCTCCTATGAGAATCTAATGCCTGATGATCTGAGGTGGAGCTGAGGCGGTGATGCTAGCAATGGGAAGCAGCTGCAAATACACACGAAGCTTCACTTTGCTTGC
>NW_011922474.1:0-1680 GCF_000151845.1 Pteropus vampyrus
TTTGCTAGTATCTTATTTAGGATTTTTGCTTCGTGTTCATAGAGAGATGATTGGTCTGTAGTTTTCCTTTGTTGTGTTATCTTTACCAGGTTGTGGTGTCAGAGTAATATTGGCCTCATAAAATGAATTAGGAAGTATTGCCTTCTCTTTGATTGTTTGGAAGAGTTTGAGGAGATTAGGTGTTAAATCTTTGAATGTTTGGTAGAATTCACAGGTGAAGCCATCTGGTGCTGGACTTTTACTTTTTGCTAGGATTTGGTAGATTCTCTCTCTCTCTCTCTCTCTCTCTCTCTCTCTCTCTTTCTCTCTTTCTCTTTAAAAATTATTTCTTTTTATTTTACTTCCTTGAAATGTTTTCTTCAACCTATCTTTTCAAACATCTTCCATGTGGGGCTCTGCCTTACTGGATATTTTTTCCCTCCATCATCCAAATTTTGAAGTCTTTCTTCATTTAAAAAGTCCTAAAAATGACGAAGATTGAAAATTCACCTTACTTGTGAGTAGACATCAACTGAAGTTTTAAATTTCCAAGAAGTTCCTTTATAAAAACTGAGATTAAATGAACAGGTTATAGTTTCCCTATATTTTATGGACTTCAAGTAGTGAACAAAATCTTTTGATAAGATCCCCCCACCCTCCCTTGACCCTCACTCCTTACATGTGCAGAACAGTGGGACAGGAAGATGTGATTACCTACCTGCTCCCGCCTGGAACTCCGAACACACACCAGCTTGTAGGCATTGCTGTCCTTGCTCTTCAAGTTGTATATGTGTAAAGCATACTCCAGAGTAGCAGGGAAATAACTTTCCCAGGACTTTTGGCCATCATTCTTCCTTTCCCTCTTGGAAGTTCCAGCCATGAGTCGCTAGTGAGGGGAACCTATGAAAACCAGGGCATGGCCCAAGGCAGAAGCCCCCCTCCCTACCTCTCCTGCGCACACAGATACAGCAGCGGGCACCCATGGCTTTCAGTCTACCTCACTCAGGATCCCGCCAGAGCTTACCTGGGCACTGGTCCATCTTATCTGCTCCAGGACCAGTCCTCCTCTGGGCCTCCTCTCTGCTATTACACCCTGTTCCTTCCCCCGTGTGACCCTGCCTCTTTCCTCGTAAGCCGTTAAAATTGTCTCCTGTCCAGGAGAGAGGAACGAAGCCTAGGCTGGGTGGGTTGGGAAGGGGTAGCAATGTGAGGAGGGGTCTTCTGTATCAGAATCTCAGTCACAGGGCTCCCGCAGCACCTCAGTGAGGAGAGAAGACTTTACTTAGATGCCTCATAATCAGATGCTGAAATGAGGACACAGCTGCAAGAGGTAGAACTAGAAGGTGATCTTCAAACACGGCAGTAAGGTGAGCGCCAACAAGAAGGAGGGGCAGAGCCGAAAAAGATGGGTTGCTGAGAGCCAGCTTTGTGGGTGATAGAAGGGAACCTGCACAGAGATGAGGCGTATTATTTAGAAAGGGTCAGAGGGGCCTGAGGTTTGACAGGTATTGGTGTTCCCTTGTTCTACTTGGCTCCTCAGACCCTCTGCGTTCTGGGACAGGCAAAGCTCACTGGCTCCTGGGGACGTTGCCAGACTAGGGAAGTTGGAGCATCAAGCTGGGCTCACTGCATCTCTCTTTGCACAGCTTCTCAGCTCATGGATGTGCTGCCATGTGCTAAGCGTGGGGCCTGGCTCTCCCG
>NW_011922475.1:0-1680 GCF_000151845.1 Pteropus vampyrus
TCAGGCCTGTAGTTTATTTGAACTTATCTCTTCTTCTCTTTTTCCTTTTTTCTTTTTTTTTAACTAAGTTTATTAGAGTGATATTGGTTAATAAATTATGTAGGTTTTAAGTGTACAATTCAATAATACATCATCTGTACACTCATCCCTCGATGTATGCGGATTATCAATTACACGTCTTTTTTTTTTTAATGCTGAAGAAAGCTGTGTAAAAAGAGTCCATCAGTACCAAAAAAAAATACTAAAGAAATAGGCCAATATAAGTAATAAAAATATTTATTTCACATATTTTCCCAGAGAAATGCTAATGAAAATTCAGAAAAACCAAAATAAAGATTATTCGCTGTCAGTGTCTGTACTGTAATCTAAAGCAATCAACCTTCTCTTTTTAATTGGCAAAAAGTCACTATCTTTATTACTCAAAATATTTTGAAGTACTACTTTGGTTTCATTATTTATGTTCATGTTTTTGGTTGATCTTTTTCCAATCCATCTTTTGCTAAGTTTTCATAAATTCTTCTGTATTCACTGCAAAATTTTTAAAGATCTTTTCAAAATTTTAAGGCTCATTAGATATTTGGATCAATATCTAGAATTGCAGTTTCCAGTTTTGTGGCTAACTGAAGAGCTTTGTAAATATTTTCTGCAGTGAATGAAAATGATTCAAGGTTACTGCCATATTCAATGGCAGGATGGGCTTCAAATATTAAGTGAATTAATTGATTATTGGTTAATTTGTGATCAACCAGTAATTCATTAATATCATCTATATTTGAATTGTCAGAGCCTTCTTCTTGAAATTTACTTAATAAATTAATAATGCCAGTTAATCCCTCTTCTGTTGTTGGAACCATATTCCCTGGTATAACCACTTCTGGCTATTTTGCTTTCTAGCAAGCATTTAAAGTCGATGGCTTTATATCACTCAAAGCTAAAGCAATATTCTTGATACAATTTTAAAATATATATTTATTCCAGGCTTCTTTAACTGTAAGTGATTTATTATCTTCAAGTTTATTAAAAATATCATTAAAACTCCATTTAATATAATTAATCTTAAAGGTGGAAATAATGTCTTGATATAAAGGTTGGATCAAGGAAGTTAATTGCATTTGGTGGCAAATACATAACTTTTATATTTGGATGTTCTAAATCGTGAGGATGACCAGATGTGTTATCCAAAAGTAAAAGTATTTTATTTTAGTTTTTAATTTCATTTTATTTTATTTTATTTTAAATTAAGTTTATTGGGGTAGGGTTGGTTAATACAATTATACAATTTTCAAGTGTACATTATAATCCAACATCTGTATATTCTATTGTGTGTTTACCACCCAAAGTCCAGTTTCCTTCAGCTACCATATATTTGATCCACTTTACCCACTTCACCTATATTTGACCCCCTTTAACCTTCTACCTCCCCGCTCCTCCCCTACCCACTACCCTCTTGCAACCACTATAGTCCATGTCCATGAGTAAATGTATTTTAAAAGGAATACATTTTTTCTTCATATAATTTTTAGCTTCTACAGCAAAACATTTGTAAAACCAACCCTGGAAAACATCAATAGTCACCCATGCTTTTTAATTTGCCATCCAATGAAAGAGAAGATTATTAATGATTGTGCCTTAATAAGTATTAGTTCTTTGGTAATTGGCTGAGTTAAGTTATTGTTTTTT
>NW_011922476.1:0-1679 GCF_000151845.1 Pteropus vampyrus
AGAATAACTGGGTCAGAGAAGAAATAAAAAGAGAAATCAAGAGGTACATAGAAACGAATGATAATGATAGTGTTGCAGATCAAATGCAAAGATCAAATTGACAAGAAACCAAGCAGCACTCAGAGAGTTGAAGAACTCCAGCTTATTATGCTGGCAGTCCCAGAGGAGCTAGGGCTCTGAATATCTGGGTCCCAAGCTCAGATGCAACATTCCTTATGTAGAACTTTTTTGGCATGGGCTGATTGGTAAATTTGTCCTCAGACCATTACAAAGCAGCGGGAGTTGCTATGGGTTGCAGGTAGTTACATTTGTTGCTTAGACAGAGCAAGCCAAAGGGAGGATGAGTTTTTTAGTTACTTTTGAGTATGGCCTATACAGCAAGCATATCTACAGAAGCAGAACAAAGAGGTGATTAGCTTTTTGAGCACAAATCCCTCTTCAATAGCACAACATATCAAATCTTTTGGGACATGGCAAAAGTGGTCATAAGAGAAAAATTCATATCATTACAGGCCTATCTCCAAAAACAAGAACGAGCCCAAATAAACAACCTAATGCTTCATCTTTAAAAACTAGAAAAGAAAGAAAAAAATGAAGCCTAAAGTCAGCAGAAGGAAAGAAATAACCAAAATTAGACCAGAAATAAGTGAAATTAAAAAAAAAATAGAAAAAATAAATGCAACAAAGAGCTGGTTCTTTGAAAGGTTAACAAAATTGACAAACCCCTGACTAAACTCACTGAAAAAAAAAAAGAGAAAGGACACAAATAAACAAAATCAGGGATGAAAGAGGGGAAATTATGAAAGACATTGCAGAAATACAAAAGACTATAGGAGAATGCTATGAAAAAGTATATAACACCAAATTTAATAACCTAGAAAAAATGGACCAGTTCTTAGAAAAATACAACCTTCCTAGACTGAATCAAGAAGAACTGGAAATCTAAATAGACTGATCAGCAGTATGGAAATTGAAACAATCATTAAAAATCTACCAAAAAGTAAAAGTCCAGAACCAGATGGCATCATCAGTGAATTCTACTAAACATTCAAAAAAGATTTAATACCTATTCTCCTCAAACTCTTCCAAAAAATCAAAGAGGAGGCAAGACTTCCCAATTCATTTTATGAGGCCAATATTACCCTGATACCAAAACCTGGTAAAGATAACACAAAAAAAAGAAAACTAGAGACCAATATCTCTTATGATCACAGATGCAAAAATCCTAAATAGGATAATAGCAAAACACATACAGCAACATAGCAAAAGGATTATACACCAAGATCAAGTGGGCTTCATCCCAGAGGCACAGGTATGGTTCAACATACACAAATCGATTAATGTGATACACCACATAAACAAATTAAAAAATAAGAATCATATGATCATATCAATAGATGCAAAAAAGCCTTCAACAAGACACAGCACCCATTTATAACCAAAACACTTAACAAAATCAGTATAGAAGGAAAACACCTTAATATAATAAAGACCGTATATGACAAGCCCTCAGCCAACATTATACTTAATGGTGAAAAATTAAAAACCTTCCCTTTAAGATCAGGAACAAAGCAAGGCTGTCCACTATTACCACTGTTATTCAATATAACATTGGAGGTCCTAGTGAGTGCGATGCAGGCAAGAGAAAAATCTAAAATGCCATCCAAATAGGAAACAAA
>NW_011922477.1:0-1678 GCF_000151845.1 Pteropus vampyrus
CACGCAGGCAAGCTGCTGACTACTGCACGTCAACCTGGCGTCCCACGACCTTGCTAACTGGTCTCCGCTCCTGTCGCTGTCGACTCTTCGGGATTGTCGACACGGGCAATCACGTGGTCCGAGGCTGAGACGCCTCCTTCCCTCCCGCCGGTCAACACCCCTTTTGTTTCACTTTCCTGCTTTTCTGCGCGAGCCGAGACGACCCGTGTGGGGCTGCAGGCTGGATGGGGGCCCTGCCTCTCATCCCTGGTCTCGGGGGCAGCAGCTGTCCCTCACTGTGACGTCTCACGTCAGCTGGAGGTGTCTGGAGGTGTCTGGGGCTTTCTCTCTCACGTCGAGGAAGTGCTCTTCCATTACTTGTTTGCTGAAAGTTTTTAGCATGAATGTGCTGGACTTCGTCGAACTGCTTCTTCTGCATCTATCGATACGTACGTGTGACCCTTCTTAGCCTGTTGACGTGATGGGGCAGGCACTGATTTTCGGTGTTGGCTCAGCCTTGTATGTCTGGAATGGATCCATGTGGCTGTGCTGTATAATTTTTTCTCATACACTGCTGGATTCGTCGTTCGTATTATGTTTAGAAGGTTATGTTTTCCGTTCACGGGAGACGCTGGGCTGTCGTTTTCCGTCCCTGTGACGTCTTCATCTGGCTTTAGTGCTGCTGGTCTGGTGGCGCCGGCCTCATGAGATGAGCGCCCTGTGCTTCTGTTTTCTGGAAGAGACTGCAGAGAACTGGTGTGACGTCCTCCTTGAATATTTCGTAGGATTCACCTGTGAACCCATCTGGGCCTGATGCTTTCTTTTTTAGAAGGTTACTAGTTACTGATTGAATTCCTTCAATGATGAAGGCCCATTCAGGTTATCTAGTCCTCCTTGTATGAGTTTTGGTGGGTTGTATCTTTGAAGGAATTTATAGGCACAGACGCGTTCACACTCTACCTTCATTACCCCTAACGTCCACAGGAAGTTGTCATGGCTCCGATGTCATTTCTAACATTAGTAATTTGTCCTCTTCGTCTTTTTGTCTGGTTTGCCTGGCTAGATGTTTATCAATTTTATTGACCTTTTCAAAGAACCAACTTTTGGCTTCATTGATTTTCTCTATTGAGCTCTGTTTTCAACTTCATTGAATTATGCTCCAGTTTTTGGTATTTCTTTCCTTATGCTTACTTTGGATTTAAACGGCTCTTTTTCTAGTTTCCTAAGACAGAAGCTGAAATCGTGGATTTTATATCTTACTTTTTTCTAACGTGTGAATTTGCTACTACGAACTCACTGCTTTCGCTACATCCTAAAATTTGGGGGGAGCTGTGCTTTCGTTTTCATTTAGTTCAAAACATACAAATGCCTTGACATTTCTTCTTCAGCCCATGCGTTATTACTTAGGGGCGTGTCCTTTAACATCCGAGTGTTTTGGGGTGTCCCCTTTATCTTTCTATCGTTGATTTCCAGCCTGCTCCCACCGCGTCTGAGAGCATCCTTAGCGTGCAGCTTTCGACGCACTGAGACGTGTTTCATGGCCCAGAAAGCGGTCTGTCTTGGCGCGTGCTCCGTGTGAGCTCGAGAAGCATGCGTTCTGCCCGACGCTGATGAAATAGTCTGAGTGTCACCTAGATCCAGGGGACTGTGGTGCCGTTGAGCGCAGCCGCGTCCTCACCCTGGATCTGTCCACTCCTGC
>NW_011922478.1:0-1677 GCF_000151845.1 Pteropus vampyrus
GGGGGATATTCCATCCCCTGGAGGAGACCTTAGCCTCGTTTTCTCAAGTCCCGACTCTCAACTACTCTATCCTCTTGGACTGAGGGGGTGGGGTGGGAGAGAAGGAAGAGGTCAACATCTTTGTCACCAGCTCACAAATATCAATTATATTATTAGCATTACATTATACCTATTTAATACATGGGGAAACAGAGGCACAGAGAGGTTGTGTAATTTACCCACTACCACACAGCTGGAAGGGACAGAGTCAGGATTCAAACCCAGGCAGGCCGAGTCAAGAACCAACCACTCTCCAACAGAACAGGGATGGGACTGGGCAATCAAAGTCCACCCTCCTACCCCACGGGAACGATGTGTGCGGGGTCTGACGGACATGGACCCAAGACTGGGAACTTCTTGCTCTGAGTCAAGTGACATCCCTCTCTGGGCCATGTTTTCTTGTCTTAAAACGAGCACAGGGATGTGAGGAGATGCAGTAGCAGGTGCCTCACTGGGGACGGTGCTGCTGCCCTCCCCTAGCAGAGCTCCAAGCGTCCTTCCGTCCAGCGATTAAAATGTCCTCTGTCTGGCTGGTCAAACCCACCATCCCAGCCTCCCCTCCCTCAGGCGAAACCCACGGGGCAGCTCCATCCCCTGACACTCAGGTTCAGTTGCAAGCAAGTAGCATGCTCTTCCAGGTAGCTCTAATGTCATGGCTGGCTCAGCCCATGTACTGTCAGTTAACCCTCCATGAGCACTGGGTTCTCTCTGTCCTCTTCCCAGGACAACTATCAGTGCCTACACTGGGGCCAAGGAGGATGGGCTGAGGGTAGAGGCCACTTCTCTCTCATCAGATTAGAGGGTCCGAAGAAAGGCAGGAAAGGTGACAGCACACAAGAGCGCAGAGCTCACTGAAGCAGGTACTCCCTCAGACATGGACACCCCAAGCTGGGGCTCCCTGAGAGCAGAGGCTGAGAAAGCCATGCCATTGTGCTGGGCTACCTGGTTGGGCACACGTGCATAGTCAGGCCCTGCTCCTGGGCCCAGTCTGCTTCCCAGGAGCTGTGTGACCTTGAGCAGTTCCCCAACCTTTCTGGGCCCCAATTTCCCCACTTGTCAAATGGAGATCACATTCCCTATTTATATCTTAGAAGTGTGAAGATAAAATGAAGCCACATGTGTGACACACTCCCTCCTCATGATCTCTGCTAGTGGATTAAGACTATGGTGCGGGGTGGGGGGAGTCGCTGAGGGCACCCTTGGGGTGACCACTTTCATGGCTAACATTGAACAGGGTACAGATGACTCAACCCGACGCAGAACGAGAGAATTTGCAGGGTTCTGACTAAAAGATGGAGGCTTGACCTCCCGGTGCCTTCTATAGCGTGCATGTGGCTGGACAGGGGCCTAGAGACAAGAGGCTCCAGAGAGGGAAACAAAGCTGGCATTCTGCTCCTTCCCCACATGTGAGTCGCAAGGACCCCTGGGATGGCACACAGGGGAGGCATTCTTACGCCCTCTTCGAGACTCGCCAGGACTCCCACACCATGGCAGGGAGGGAAACTGCCACCGAGGGTAGGCTGAGGGAGATACTACGATGCTCTGCCCCGGGGCAGATGGACCCTTGGCATCGCCACCTGCCTCCCCTTGAATTAAAAAATAACTTTCTCACTAATGACCCCAAGGCCCAAGGGAACG
>NW_011922479.1:0-1677 GCF_000151845.1 Pteropus vampyrus
GCCCAAAGGGCCTGTTCCTCGAGTTTATCAATAATTACAAACATTTATAAAGGATTATCAAAGAACAAGAAAAAAACACCCAGATGTAAATACAAAACCCAACATAAACACGAGCGAGAGCGTCGCACAGACGTCACACGAGAGACCCAAAGGCGTCACTTCTACACCCGGCGCGGGCCCGCCCCCCGTCCCCAAGTCACGTGGGAGCGTCCCGTGAGGGCGGGGACCCGGCACAGCCTCGGAGATGACAAAAGGACGGAGGACGTGAGAACGGTCTGAACTGAAGGACAAAGCCGCAGGCCTCCTGGGAGCCAGCCACCCCGCCTCACCTGCTGCGCTCTGGAGCGTGAGGCACGGTGGCACCGGTCGGCCCGAGGAGGCTGAGCCGGACCCCCGCAGCGCCCCAACGTGGGGAGCAAGGACAGGGAAGCCCAAGCTACTCCCCAAGGATTTTGTTTGTTTACTCAAGACGAGGGAGGGTCTTTGAACTACGGCCCACGGGCCAAATCTGGCCCGCTGCCTCGTTTTATAAATAAAGTTTTATTGGCACACACACAAGCACACATCCATTGACTTACTGTCTCCAGCTTCCTCTACTACAGCGGCCGTGCTGCGTATTCCCAGCACAGACCGTACAGCCCGCAAAGCCTTAACCACTTCCCTGTGTGGAAAGGTTTGCTGACCCAGATTTTGGAGGCGGGATCGGCTTCTTACCTGGCTCTGGGTTCGTTTCTGGGGCACAAATGGTATCCCTTGTGGCGTTGCACGTTTGAAGGACGGCACCTTTACACCTGAAAGTGAGAGAACCCCAAGTGTCACTCCTCCCTGCCCAGGCCCAGCTTCGGGGCCGGGGGTGAGAGGTGGGGCAGTGCCAGGCTTTGAGGGACCTGTGTCTGGCATGTCCCCAGCTATCTGGCCCAAATCCATTCAAGGAATAAACCTTGGGGATTCTCTGTGACACCTGAGGAAGAGGCCACCCCCCCCCACCGCCCTCATTCCTGGATAAGCCGTGTGTGGCTGTGAGGACTAAACCTGCTGTGGCCCTATCTCTGCCAAGGGGGCAGTCAGCCCGAGAGGAAGCCCACAGAGAGGAGCACAGGCAAGCGAGTCTAGAGCAGCCGGAGCCCTGATCAAACCAGACCTGAAGGCAGCCCTGACTTTGGACCTGTCAGGCACACGAGCCGACGGCTCGACACGGTCCGGTAGTATTTAAGAAGACAGATACAGTGTGCCACATAAGCGAGCTGTTTTGTAAGCGGCTTTTCCACCGTCATGTCTCCCCCAAAGGTCCCCCCGGAGCGTCCGCAGGAAACCCCGTTTGGGAGCAGGGTCCGGCAGATGTCATCGCGTCAAGGTGGAGTCATACCGCGTTAGGGCGGGCCTCACTCCGCGACCGCGTCCTTACGAGAGAGGATCGGAACGCAGACAGAGAGGAGACGGCCACGTGCAGACAGAGGCCGAGAGAAGACAACAGACATGAAGGCAGAGGCAGAGGCTGGAGCGATGCGCCTACAAGCGAGGGGTGCCGAGGGGGGCCCGCCACCGCCGGAAGCGGGCAGAGGCGGGAAGGGCTCGCCCCAGAGCCTTCGGAGGGAGCGCGGCCCTGCCGACAACTTGTTTTTGGACTTCTGGCTTCCGGAACTGTGAAAGAATGCATTTTTGTTGTTTTTTAAAGCC
>NW_011922480.1:0-1677 GCF_000151845.1 Pteropus vampyrus
TTTACATTTAAACTAATGGTTGCTAGATATGTAGTTACTGCCATTTTATTATTCATATTTTTTTCTCGTCTTAAAGAAGTCCCTTTAACATTCTTGTAATACTAGCTTGGTGGTGATTGACTCCCTTAGTGTTGTTGTTTGTTTGTTTTTTGTTTGTTTGTTTGGGATGCTCTTTATTCATCCTTCTAAATGAGAGTTGAGTCTTTCCTGGGTAGCATATTCTTAGTTGTAGGTCCTTACTTTTCATCACTTTGAATACTTTGTGCCAAGACCTTCTTTCCTGCAAAGTTTCTATTGAGAAATCAGCTGACAGTCGTATGGGAGCTCCCTTGTAGGTAACTAACTGCTTTTTTCTTGCTGCATTTAAAATTCTCTCTCTGTCTTTAACCTTTGGCATTTTAATTATGATGTGTCTTGGTGTGGGCCTCTTTGGGTTCATCTTATTTAGAACTCTCTGTACTTCTTGGGCTTGTATAACTATTTCCTTCCCCACGTTATGGAAACTTTCCATTATTATTTAATAGGTTTTTAGCCCCATGCTCTCTCTTTTCTCTTCTGGTATCCTTATGATGAGAATGTTGTTAAGCTTGATGTTGCCATAGAGGTCCCTTAAACTTTTTTCATTTTTTAAAATTCTTTTTTCTTTTTGCTGATCTGATTGGTTGTATTCTGCTACCTTGTCTTCCAATTCACTGAATCGATCTTCTGCTTCATCCGATCTACTGTTGAATCTTTTTAGTGTATTCTTTATTTCAGTTATTGTATTGTTTATTTCTGACTGGTTCTGGTTCTTTTTTGTTTCCTATCTCCATTTTTATGTTTTCTATTTAGGTTCTCATTGAGATTATCCATTCTCTCCCTAAGTTCTTTGAGCATCCCTATAACCATTATTTTGAACTCTGTCTTTGGTAGGTTGCTCGCCTCCATTTTATTTAGCTTATTTTCTGGAGTTTTCTCCTGTTGTTTCACTTGTGGCATGTTTCTTTGCTTTCTCATTTTATTAGCCTCTCTGTGTTCATTTCTATGTGTCAGAAATATTTGTTTTATCTCTCAGCCTTGGCCAGATGGCATAATGTGGAAGGCGTCCTGTGTGGCCCAGTGGCACACTCTCCCTGATCCCCTATGCTGGGGGCTCTGGATGTGATCTTTGTGTGGGTTGTGTGTGATCTTCTGTTGTTGCCAAGCCTTTATTGTTGTTAGAACATCAGTGGATGGGATTAATGCTCAAGCTGACTAATAGTGGAAATTGGCTGCACCCACAGGATAAGAGTTGCTGTGTAGAGGCTGACTCCACTGAGCGAGATTTGCCTTAGAAGGCTTGTTTACTTGTTGCAACCACTCTTTGTGTGTACCACTAATGAGACTAGTTAGAAGTTGCTCTGTTGTGCTCTGGTGCCAGCCTCCAGATGCATTGGTTTTGTGGCCCCTTGGGAGGGGCTCCCCCGTAGGCCAAGCTCAGCTGCTGCTTTTGATTGCTCAGGGCTACCCAGTGGGAACTACAAAGTGATCCGCAGATGATTGTTGCCTGTGCTGGATCTATAGGTAAGTGGAAGAAACAACGCTGTAGCAGCAGTCAGTTATCCCCCGTCCCTGACCTAGGTCAGTTTAGCAGAGGGACCAGTGGTTCCTCCGGGCTTTGAAACTGCCTGTTAGTTGCCTGTAAGTTTCTGAAACTGG
>NW_011922481.1:0-1676 GCF_000151845.1 Pteropus vampyrus
AATTCACGGCCCTCCCGGCGCCTCCTGTTTAATCTGAGGGCGATGCTCGGTCGTCTGCGGGTACGGGGGTACGGAAGTTGCGGAAGCACTCACTGACACTTTGAGCCCCTAGGGGTACAAACGACGTCTCATTCCTCTCTGTATCCTCGTGCAGAGCTCCAGGCCACCCACAGACAGCGTACCCAGGGATGCTTTGGCCCCTCCGTCCCTGGAGGCCGTCACCCGCTGCAAAGAGGTCAGTTGGGGGACCCTGCAGACAGCTGTGGGTCTGATTTCGGCCTCCGTGCCTCTTGAGCTTTGCGATCACCTCTTTGAGCCTTTCATTTCTTCATTTTGAATGCGTACACGGGGACCATTACGACCATCCCAGGCAGAAAGGTGAGGGAGAGGGAGGTGTCTGCTTCCGTCCTGAAGTCTGCTTTCAATGCGGAAAGCAGGAAGGAGCAGAGGCCTTAGGAAGGAGCCCCGGGGCCTCTGGGATGAAAAGAGATCCTGCTGAATTGTGGCTCTGGAACGCCCGGTGTCCACACTCCGGGGAGGTGGAGGTGCTGGGAGCGGCCTGCCTTCTCTGGTAGAGCAGGGGTCCAGCCAGGTTTCCTTCGAAAATCCACCATATACATATATATGCATATAGATGAACATATATATGCATATATATGTGTATGGTAGATCTGGCAAAAAGCTCTCTAGTGACGTCCATTTTGAGCCGGAACTGCAGACTTCCGAGATACGGCTCACTTGCGGCAAATTCACGGCCCTCCCGGCGCCTAGGCGCTCTGAGGGCGATGCTCGGTCGTCTGCGGGTACGGGGGTACGGAAGTTGCGGAAGCACTCACGGACACTTTGAGCCCCGAGAGGTACAAACGACGTCTCATTCCTCTCTGTATCCTCGTGCAGAGCTCCAGGCCACCCACAGACAGCGTACCCAGGGATGCTTTGGCCCCTCCGTCCCTGGAGGCCGTCACCCGCCGGAAAGCGGTCAGTTGGGGGACCCTGCAGACAGCTGTGGGTCTGATTTCGGCCTCCGTGCCTCTTGAGCTTTGCGATCACCTCTTTGAGCCTTTCATTCTTCATTTTGAATGCGTCCACGGGGACAATTACGACAGAAAGGTGAGGGAGAGGGAGGTGTCTGCTTCCGTCCTGAAGTCTGATTTCCAATGCGGAAAGCAGGAAGGAGCAGAGGCCTTAGGAAGGAGCCCCGGGGCCTCTGGGATGAAAAGAGATCATGCTGAATTGTGGCTCTGGAACGCCCGGTGTCTACACTCCGGGGAGGTGGAGGTGCTGGGAGCGGCCTGTCTTCTCTGGTAGAACAGGGTCCACACAGGTTTCCTTCGAAAATCCACCATATACATATATATGCATATAGATGAACATATATATGCATATATATGTATATGGTAGATCTGGCAAAAAGCTCTCTAGTGACGTCCATTTTGAGCCGGAACTGCAGACTTCCGAGATACGGCTCACTTGCGGCAAATTCACGGCCCTCCCGGCGCCTCGGGGCTCTGAGGGCGGTGCTCGGTCGTCTGCGGGTACTGGGGTACAGAAGTTGCAGAAGCACTCACTGACACTTTGAGCCCCTAGAGGTACAAACGGCGTCTCATTCCTCTCTGTATCCTCGTGCAGAGCTACCAGGCCACCCACAGACAGCGGACCCAGGGAGGCTTTGGCCC
>NW_011922482.1:0-1675 GCF_000151845.1 Pteropus vampyrus
GGGGTTACAGGCAAGAGACCCAGGCCCGAGTGCCAAGAGAAGCCACAAGCACTGGACAGAGATTCTGGCGGCTGCCACCACAGTTTCGGTCCAGTCCTGGGAAACAATAACGTGGCCACAGCAACCACAGAGCCAGTGGCCTCCAGAGGACCCTAACGTCACACGGACCGTCTGCGACGTCTCGGTAACGATGCCCTGTTCAAAATCACCAGCCGTATGAAGCACCGGGGAGCAGGGCAGAAACCCACAGAGACGCCAAGATGATGCAGACGTCGGCATTAGCAGACGAGGGTTTAAAAACACGTGTTATAACTATGCTTAAGGATGTGAAGAAAAGCAGAAGGAATCAGCGAACAGTGAATCTAAGCTGTGGAGTAGAAGAGGGCTGGCAAAGTTTTTCTAGAAGGGCTATGTAGTGGGGTTCAAGACAGTGGCAGCACGGGCGGGCCCTGGGCTCGCCCCTTTGCACGAGCACGCTGGGACGTGCCCTATACGGAGCGCAACTGAGAGCCAGACGAGCAGTTTCTGAGCGGCAAACGAGAGAGAAAGACGGAGAGGAGGCTGAGAAACTGGGAGCCGCAGGAGAAGCCTGTGAGCAGCTCCGTTTACGTCCTTCTCCACCCTGGCGGGGCTCTGGCCTCCTACGAGATCACCGCAGCCCGCTCCCAGACACACTCCGTCTGACCAAAGGGAGCAGGCATGTTGACAGGCATCAGCACATGCACCCGCCCCCTGCCCGGAGCTGCCCAGCACAGCAGGCCAGCACCCCAGGCTCTGTGGGCACCTGTCCAGCTCCACTGGCCTGTAGAAAGCACCCAGCACACACGGCCTACGCAGAGGTCGCTTCTACACAAGGCCACTTCCGGACTGGGAGAGGTAGCTATTTTGTTTAATTCATATAAACAAACATAGAAAGTCAAACAAAATGAAAACACAGAAGAATCTCTCTCCAATGAAGGAACAAGGAAAATCCTCAAGAAAAAAAAAAAAACCCTTAGCAAATGGAGAAAATTTGCCTGAAAAAGAGTTCAAAGAAACGGTCATCAGGATTCTCACTGAACTTAGGGAGAACTTCAACAGACAGTTACAAGGTCTAAGACAGAACCTAGCAGAGCTGAAGAATACGTCACTGAAATCGAGAATGCTCTGGAAGGAGCTGACGCAGATTAGCTCATGCAGAAGACTGGACTGGCAACCTGGACGTCAGACTAGTGGAAGTCGGCAAATCAGAACGGCAACAACAGAGGGAATTTTTAAAAATCAGGGTCGTTTAAGGAACCTCTGGGCCGACATCCAGTGCACGGACGGCTGCGTTATAGGCTTCCCAGAAGGAGAAGAGAGAGAAAGGAACAGAAACTTTATCTGAAGAAATAATGGCTGGGAAAGGAAGCAAACATTCAGGCGCAGGGATTTCCAAACAAGACAAACCCAAAGAGACCCGCGCCAAGACCTACTGCAGCTCAAGTGGCAGAAGTTAAAGATAAAGGCACAGTACTGAAGGGAGCAAGAGGAAAATCAGCTACAACAATAGCAATCTCGTCCGGCTGGCAGCTGATTTCCCAGAAGCAGCACTGCGGCCAGAGGGAGTGGCGGGATATTTCAAGTGGGAGAGAAAGAACCACAACCTAGAATAGTTTGTCCAGCAAGGTCATCATCCAGCATGAAGGAGAGATGA
>NW_011922483.1:0-1675 GCF_000151845.1 Pteropus vampyrus
TCACATTGATTACCTTGAACTTGCCTCCTTGTTTAATCTCAATATGGAAGTTCATTTAAACTGCTTTGAAGTAGCTAAGGAAACAGCTTCTGGCGTGCATTTACCTGGACTATGATAAAAGTTTAATGATGTATAAAGCACGCGGCAATTTGCAAAGTGTCCTACATGTGTCCAGAAAATGCTTATCTCAACATATCGAAAATGATGAGTGTCACTTATTTGTTTGAATTTGTTAGGACCGTGTGTTTAGATGGGTTAAGTTCATTCTCTTTTTTACAATACTCTTTCATAAACTCCCTTTACAAATAGTGCATCTATATGACAGGTGTGAAACAAAATTAAGGAGTCAGTTGTCTTTTCTACACAAATTCATGTTATAAAGTATCAATGTTTCCAATGAGAGCTCTAATTGGGAACTAAATTTTTAAAAAATGACTTTCAGTTTACTAAGTGGAGAAATTTTTTAGCTCTTTACTAGTCATTCATCTCCATATTCACATTCCATGGATTTTCTCATAGTCAACATACTGATTCAAGTAATTTAAGTTATCCCACCACTTAAAGAGAAAAGCCTCTACAATAATTTGAAACCATGGAGTTATCTTACTTTCATCACTGGCTGCCTTTTTCAGCATTTTTTCCGTTTCTTCTTTGGACATATAATAATAGCTTTTAATCTCATTGGGGCCAGGATTCAACGTCACGTTCTTTCTCACCAACAAAATGTAATCAATTTCATGTTTTCCCCGGATGCCATCAGACTGAGCCTTGTAGTGAATTCATGTTAGATAATTCATTTCTTCCGGAGAAAACTGCTCCATGGGAATCCTCAGCTCAGCCTTTAGATGCCTCTGCGCTGTCTGTCTTACTCCCATCGCACCGTTTTCTTCAAGCTCTACTGGATTACTTAAGGAGTGACTGCAGCAGATATTGGTGAAACAACCTGGAAAGGTAATTTTAGCATCTGATCTCTGCTGTAGCAGGAGCTTATTTTTGGTGTTAAATAAGACACTGAAAGCTCGATGCAATAATCCTTTCTCAATGTTTGCATTTAGGTGACAATTCTTTTTTGGTATCAGCCCCAATTTTATTATCATTTTTACCAATAAGAATACACATCTCTGCCAGGAGTTGAACTTGTTGCTTATTGAGATTGTTTGTGTCGATTACAGGCATCGTTACAGAAAATCTGATCCATCCTAGAACACTGGGCTTCTGGTTGTCGGTGGGCTGCAGCTCCTGCCACGCACACCTGCCACAGGCCCCGCCCCGCCACCCAGGCCAGCTCCCAAGCACCGCGCGCACAATAGCCTGCGTCCCAGCCAGAGTGCGCCATAAGTCCGTTAGCCCACACCTGACATCATGGTCACTCCTCGGTGCCATGTGCCCCTCTCTGCAGGCCTGCTTGCGGGGACCCAGCCACAGGTGCTACCTCTATGTCACTTATGTCCCTCGACTGAGGAACCACCTCACCGGCTCCTTTAAGGACGGCATGCTGGGGGACATCCCTGGGTGCTCTGACCCAGGCCTTATTTCTTCTTCTTATGTGACTTGAGATTTTCCTGGTTCTTTATATTATGAGTAATTTTGGATTGCGTTCTGGATATTTTGAATATGTTGTAAAACTCAATCTTGTTAGAGAATATTGATATTTTTGTTATATTAGGCAGTCTGA
>NW_011922484.1:0-1675 GCF_000151845.1 Pteropus vampyrus
GGGTATATATCTTTTTTCCATCTTTTATTTTCAAATTTCCTGTATTCTTACATTTTAAAATATAGCTCTCATAAATAATTTATAGTTGATTTTTAAAAAAATTTAGTGCCTCTGTCTTTTAACTTGTCTTTGTCTTTTAATTGTCTTTTTTTTTTTCAGTGAAAGGTAACATTTTAAATATTTTTAAAACAAAAATGATGCTTGTTTAGCATTCACATCAGTAATCGCTAATTGGGTAAATGCCAAAGACTTACATTCAAGTGCTTGAAGGATTCCTGTATAGAAATTTGATTACTAAAAATCTTTGCTCAGATGCTTCACGGGCTCATTAAAAATGAGATGATGTACGAACCTTAGTGGTATTTAAATCCCAATCACTTTCAAGATAGGCTAAGATATACAGCTGTGAAGACATTCTACAGTGGGTTTATTGACACTAAAGATGGTATCTAAACAAAAGAAGACCTCATACAATCTGCTGGCATTTCATACCAACCATTGGAGGAGGTTGTAATATAAAGTAATATAATTTAAAATATAAGATCAGCACTAACTGTAAACATTTCTAAAGCATTGTGTGTAATTCTTTAAAATATATGTAGCGAAAAAAATTAGAATTCATATAAATATTTAGTGAATTTACTCAAATGAAAGAAAATTAAATAATACAGAACTAAAAATATTAGAAATTTATGTACAGTAGAAAGTGAATATAAATTAGCTAACTCCATGAACATTTCCAGCTAAGCATTTATACAAATACATATTCACCTTTTTTTTAATCTATAGGAATAACACATACATACATGACGATTCTAACAAAAAAATCGAGATATTAAAAATATTCTCAAGTTTTAAAAATGATGTGGAATAAGTTTGTCCAACAACATTCTTCATGAATGGAAGCCCCTGATTTAATTCCATGATTTTATCGTGCCAGAGCATGGTTGGTTTTAATTTGTTTTAATAACAGATATTGGTATCACACATTGGCTTGTTATTTAAGGCATTTCGTATACACAGTATCTCAGTGTGGGCAAAACAACTTTTAGTATTGATTATTTGTTATTGTATTTTAAACTTTCAGAGTTTTTTCAACTTAAGAAAATAGCTGCATACATTTGAGTGTTTTCTTAAAAAACACAATCTTAGATACAGAGAATGAGGCGACGATTGCCAGATTGGAAAGGGGTTAGAGGGATGGGTGAAAAAGTAAAAGGATTTACAAATTGCCAGTTATAAAAACAATCACAAGGATGTAAAGTACAGCATAGAGAATATAGTCAATAACTGTGTAATAACTATGATGTCAGATGGATACTAGACTTATTAGGGTGATCTCTTCATAAGGTATATAAATGTCTAAGCACTATATTGTACACCTGAAATTAATATAATATTGTATTTCAACTGTAAAAATAAAAGAAATTGAACTTAAAAAATAAAGGACACACAAAAAAATAAAATAAAGAGAAAGTAAAGAAAAAGAAAGGAAGAAAGAAACCCATAGAAAAAAATGGCAAAAGATGCAGTGATCTGAAGATGCTTTAGTAACCAATAAACATATGAAAAGATGCACAACTAGCCAGTAATCAGGAACTCAAAATTAATTTTGATTTAATTTTATGCCCTTCATATTGTCAAAAGTTTAAAATATCTGACAAGTGTTTGAAAC
>NW_011922485.1:0-1674 GCF_000151845.1 Pteropus vampyrus
GACTGGAAAAGAGCATCCAGCTAATATCATAGCCAAGAGCCAGCGTCAACTAACGAAACATGTGCATGACCAACCCTTTAGAAGAATCTAGCATAGAGGGTACAGCAAAAGGCCATTGAGAAGCGTTCCCCAAGCGTTTGGAGTAAGTCATCATCAAAGCACTGGTGGCGTGCACCAATATGCGTTTCAAAATTGGTATAGACAAGAGTGCCTCCAAATATCACATTTCCAAATGGGGTGTCTTTAGCAGTTTAGCAGACTGTTGAGTGTGTAGGTGGTAGATATCTCGTGTCTGTGATTCTCAGTTTCCATATTGAAAAGAATTATCCTCAAGGGGCTTTGCTCTGGCAACCACACCCCAGGCACCTCATCTCCACATACACCTGATTTATGTGCTAAAATCTTTGACTCAAGCCTGAGCCTGATGCCATAATAATTGAGACTTGTGGAGGGTACTAGGTAGAGATCAATGTATTTTTCATGTGGGAGGAATATAAACAATTATAGCCAGGTAAGTGCTTGCCTTTAAATTAATTTTAACAATACCATCCAGAAGTAGAAAATTATTTCACATTTACAACAAATTATATGTATGTGTGTATATATATATACATATATATATACACATACATATACATACATACATACATACATATACATACATACATATATATATGTATGTATGTATATGTATGTGTATATATTTATGTGTGTATGTTTACACACACACACACACACACACACACACACACACACACACACACACACATAGACAGACACAAACAGAGAGCTTTTAGCCATGAGAAAAACTCACTAGTTTATAAAAGAACAATTGGATCTAAATTTTGCCCTGGAGGTATTTACAAATTTATATCTGTCCTTGAAAAGTCAGGTTCCAAAAGATCTTCCCATTTCAAAATCAGGAAGCCATTTTTAATATCTCATAGAATTGGGTTGACTCCTAAGGACGTGATAGATTGATCTCCCATGTTAATTTTGAGATCTCTGGAATCGGAACAAACTTCTAGGGAAAAACCAGTCCTTATATACATGTCTCCAGATGAGCCAAACACTGTGAATATCCCTACTGGACTGCTTTATGCCCTAGAGGAAAATTTTTCCTCAGGCAATCCCACAAAGATTCTTAATCACCTACAAGTATACAAGCAAAGTCAAGTGAGAGCTTACCAAATGCCTCCAGAATTGTGACACTTTCCAAGGCATGGGCACCTCTCTTGGACCACTCTCTCAGGGTGCACACATTCCAGGATGCCCTGCGCCTTTCCCCAGTGCTCCTGCTGGCTTTTCCGGAATTGGCTGCAGTACCATACTGGACGATTCCTGGCACACATTTCTGCCACTCCAAATTCAGGGGGTCTGAACTACTATTATCACCTTATCGGCCATTCCAGTTGGGGAGGCAAGGTTTATTTTCTCTTTAGGAGTTAAAGAGAGTCTCACATTTAATCAGCAAAGGTTTCGTTTAGACTCCCAGTAAGCAATCCAATTAAAAGCTAAAATTAAAAGCAACGCTTTTTTTTTTTTTTTTGCTTTCATTTTAAAACACTAGCTTTTGTATCCTACATACAATGCAAAACTCAGTGGTAAAACTGACCACATTATATACAGCTGAGAAAATAGAGTGGCCACTGTATGTCCATACAAGATGGCAGC
>NW_011922486.1:0-1674 GCF_000151845.1 Pteropus vampyrus
CACGGGACCCTGGGTCCCCGTCGCCTCACCAGCTGCCTCGCCCTTGAGTTTCCCTCAATACTTTCCTAAGTGCCTGACAACCAGGCGACGTCGCCCGGGGCTCCCTGAAACTGACGCCGGCCGCTGCTCCCCCTGCGGGACTTCACCGGGAAGGCGCTGATCCGTGACTGGGGGGCGCGGGGCGCGGGGCGCAGCCGAAGCCCCGACCCCAGCCCGGGCTCCGGGCGCAGAAGCCCCTGGGCGGCGGCCCCTCACGGCAGCTCCTGGGCGGCTGCGCCGGTGGCAGGTCGCCGCGGCCCTCGGGGGCAGCCGCTGGCGCGGCTCGGGGCAAGCGGCTCCATGGCAACGAACAGCTCCGTCGCGAGGGAGGTCCCCGCGCAGGCGCCGTGTGGCCGTGGGGCCCTGGGGCGCTGGGGCCGAGCGCGCGCCGCGTGCGCCCCGGAGCGCGGGAGGCCGAGGGCGTCGCGCAGGAGCCCCGCGCTGCTCGGCGGCCGGACGCGGCGCCCCCGGTTCGGCCCAAACCTGTCGAAGTTCGGATTCGCACTCCCTGCTTCTGGTTCTGAGAGCGGCGACGGGGCTCACCCCGGCGACCGAGCTCCCCCGCGCCTTCTCCGTCCCCCGCACCCTGCTCCTCTCTCATTAGGCGACCTGCCCGGCCTTGTGGGGGGCGGGGTGCCGCGCACGCGGGGTGTGAGCAAGGGCCCCTCTCGCCTGCCCACCGCGCGGGGACCTGGGCGCACGAGCGATCAGCGAATCCCCTGCTTTTGCGGCGCCCGGCGCCTTTCCGCACCCCACCGGCGCGTGACTTGCAAGGTGGCTGGCCCTGCCGGCCACTCTCTGGCTTTGACCAGCGGCTGTAGGTAACACAGTGAGGCTCGGAAAGTCCTTTCCTTTATCCCGGGATGGTCGCCATCGGAGCCATCAAGCCGCACACGAAGCGCCTCACCTGTGACAACTGCGGAAGTGAGCCAGGTGGCACCGTGTCACTCTGCCCTCCTCTCCCTTTAGTGGCTCCCAGAATCCTGCACTTGGGGAACAGCGCCGTCACCCCAGTCGCCCATGACAGTTTTCCCGAGAGACGTTATACTTCTCCTCCCCCTCCCCACCCAGTTATGGGGCTCCTTTCCCACCGGCTTTGCTTCTCGGGGCCTTGGCTCATGGGTGCTGACCGTACTTTCTGCTGAGAAGTGCGGGGCAGCAGAAGGCTGCGGGCAGCCCGGTGCCCGCCAGTAGGAACTGGCTGAGGGAGCCGAGGTCGCCCGCAGCGGAGCACAGCTGTGAAACGCGGGAGCACCGTGGCGGGAGCGCGGTGTCGCGTCCTGCCTGAGGGCGGCCACGGGGCAGGGCGGTGCGTGCAGCGTCTCACCTGAGGACGGACAGCGCAGTGAGAACGTGCGTGCTGCGTGCGTGGCTCTCTCACATTAAGAGGTGACATAAGTCCCGCCCAGGGCAGGGGCCGGGACTAGCGTCTCATGTACTTGTACCCTGGCTGTGGAGCCGTGTGATTATAAAACCAAACGTAAGTCAAAATAGAAAAAAATAACTCCTAAAAATTGGAAACTAAATGAAATCAATGAACCTAACGGTATGTCAGGTGGGCGGCTTTTCGTTTAATTTAAAAAAAATGCCTGAACAAATATTCGTTCACCAGTGTTTACAGTATCATTGTTTTGA
>NW_011922487.1:0-1673 GCF_000151845.1 Pteropus vampyrus
AGAAAGAGCGCAGTAGCCTCTGTCATGTGAGACACAGTGAGAAGACAGCAGTTAATGAATCAGGAAGCAGGCCCTCACCAGACACCAAACTTCTGGCGCCCCATCTGATCTTGGCTTCCCAGCCTCCAGGACTGTGAGAAACAAATTTCTGTTATTTATAAGCCATCCAGTCTATGCATTCTGTTAGCGCAGCCCAAATGGATTAAAACAGCATCTGAGTTAAAGAAAGTTAAGATTAGAAAACTGTCACCACCAGGCTTCTTCAAAGACCCAGAAATCTATTTAAAACATTCTAAGACAAATAAAGATGTCTGAACTTTGAAACAGCTGGAATCGTGGCCTAGTTTTTTAAACCTCGGGTGTATTCAGATATCAAAAGTGTGTACAAAGGTTTATCAATAAGAACATTCATGTCAGTGTTGTGAAATTAGAAACAATCTAAGTTTCCAAAGAAGCAACTGACTCAATTTTTTTTTCTGACGTTATAACTGCATCACTGAAATCTTTTGTGTGCTGAGCAGGTGAACCACTACGACATGCGGTCTCTGTCACAACTAGTGAGCTCTGCAGTTGAAGAATGAAAGCCATAGACAATATGTAAACAAATGAACATGACTGTGGTTCAATAAAACTTTATTTATGAACACTAAAATGTGAATTCCATATAATGTTGGTGTCACAAAATATTATTCATTTTTTTCAATTATTTGAAAATGTAAAAACTATTCTTAGCTTTCAGGCTGTACAAAAAAAGTGGTAAGCCAGATTTGGCCAACGGATCATAATTTGAGGACCCCTTATTCAAACTATTACATGTGTATTATACCACAAGGCATAGGTTGAAGTACAATCAATTCTCTTTATTCATGGTAGTTTTGTTCCATAAAGCCACTGGAAACACTGAATTAGTGATTGCTGAACCATTGCTCTCATTAAACTCATGGCAAATAGTGCTCTAAGTGATGCTTGAATTTAGCTTATCCAGCATATGTACCTTCTCTGTAAGAAATCGCAGCATTCTTGCACTTAGTGCTCATGGGCCATTTTAAACAGAGAAGTCATCAACGAAAAGTATAAAAAAGAGGAAAATATGCTACTAAATAGACCCCAAGCAGAACATTTGTTTACAGTATGAGAACTGAAACAAAAATGCAGAGTGTCACCTCGGGAATGTGTGCATTGGGCAATTTATATATTTTTGGCTGCTCAGAGTATGCATGCACAGTGTCTACTAACAACAGCGAAAGCACATGAGCATTTTACAAATAAATTTTCGTGAGTAGGTGAATACAAAAATATGAACCTGTGAATAATGAGGATCATCTGTGTTTTAAAGTAAAATAACACATTATCTGTTACCTATTACTTTGGGTGATTGTGTCCATCTCTCCCTCATGTTCAAATTATAGCAAAGTACAAAATTACTGTCCTAAGAACTAGGCAAGGCCTCTGTATGAAAGTGTTTTCTTGGTTAAGCTAGTTGATTCTTGGGAATTTTGCTGCCATTTTTTTTTATTGAGGTATCAGCCAGGCCTTAGGGTTCCTATTAATGGGAATTGAACAGGACCAAAATGCTTTTCTATATAGTTCTTAATTGAAATAGCAAAAGGCCTAACTAAAGTGAAACAGACTTGAAGGCTACGCTTTCTGAGTGTCAGGGTGGAGAACTGTGC
>NW_011922488.1:0-1673 GCF_000151845.1 Pteropus vampyrus
TTATTTATTAATAATTGTCCCAAAACTGGAAATGGCTAAATTGTGAGAAGTTACACTCGTTGACTTTGAAAAGAAGGAAGCCAAGAGGAGCTTCTAGGTGGCTGACAATTCCCATTTTTTGACCTGACTCGCATTTACATAGGTGGTCTATTTGTGATAAATCAGTGCACGGTACACTTACATTTTCTATTTTTTCTACATATGTGTTATACTTTGGTGTTTTAAAAGTTCATGAAAAGCTAACAGTAGGCATTTTCCTGAAAATTAGGAACGCAGAAAAGGAGACTATTTTGTCAATTATTTCTGTTGCTTGCCTTCCCTCCAGCACTGCCTACCTGACTTCAGAGCCCCCCGACTGCTCAGGGTCCCCTTCTTGACATGACTATCTTAGCAGCCGCCTTCTTGAATTAGTCTCTTCCTTGAGATTGTCCCTTTTTAATGTGGCCTCTCTTGAGTGATGGCATTGGATGAACTCATCTGTGGGGTGTGTGGATGGCTTCAACTCTTATCTCCTCCATGTGATATGCACAGAAACTGAGAGACAGTTCATTAACCCACATTAAATGGTGAGAACTCTATGTCCTTCAAAACAAAACAACAAAAAACTGATAAAGCTTTGTGAAGATGTAGTTGGGGCTGTGTTAGAAAGGAAAAAATATGAGACAATCAGGGAAATTGGAAAGAATGAAAAGCAAATCTTTCCTTTGAATATATCCCAATCATTGCATCTGGATAAAGACACAGACTAACTAAATGCTCTCTAATACCCCTTGCTCACTCTTCAACACTATGATTTGTTTTCTTGTATCCCACGGAAAGAGGGCTTTAACTCACAACTACATCTGCATGTGTGCAGAGGAATTCCAGGTAGAAGCCGGGATTCTTACCTGCAAGCTCGAAGGAGCTCTGTCTCTCAGTGATGCTCTCTTACAGTCCTTGGTCAAATGTCTGTGGTGACGACGTGCTGGTGCTGTTGATGATGGTGGTCACGGAGCTCAAGAGAAGGCCACCATGAGCTACAACATCAGTCCTCGCTGTCCTGGCAAAAGCTTTGGCTATGAGGTTTTCATCACCACGCTTCTGCATGGCCCACCTACAGACTGCCCTTTGATGCTGTCCCAGAATCAATGTTTTCTCACAATCGGGCACCAGTTCCAGCAGCAGCATTTCGTATACATATGGCAGCCAAATTCATGTAGCAGAGTACACAACTTCACAATGTTTGACACAGGCCACCTTCTCTGAGGAGGGATTCTGACAAGAAGAGTCAGTGATCAGAGCTGAATAGGCCTCACCTGCAATCAGTAAACACAGAGTAAGGCGAAGGTTCAAGAAGACAAACGCATTGGGCCCAGTCTTGGAGAGTTGACATTGAATGATTGATCACTTTAGAATATTCATACCGGGAGTCTGTCCCATCTGTGCCCCAAAAACTATCCATAAGCGTCTCATATCCAACAAGTAGCTAGCTACCTTGGCCCTGACCAAAGGGCAGAGTCTGCTTGGGCTGAGGACTGCTAGCTCATTAGAGCGAACAGAGGGAGCTGATCCCATTCCTCAGATAAACAGCAAGGAAATACATTTTAACTGGCCAGGAACACAGGACTCCAGAAAGAAAACATCCCTTTACGAGAAGTCAGTCCATTGAACAGTCACATTCATCCAGGGTCATT
>NW_011922489.1:0-1672 GCF_000151845.1 Pteropus vampyrus
AAAGCAAAGAATGAGTCAAGAAAATTCCTGATCGGTCCAGGAATAGCACTGGGAATATTTTGTCGTGTGGAGGCGGGTGTTGAAAATGGCCCTCCCCGTGTGTGGGTACACCGGGCACCCCACTGCGGGGCGCAGAGGACAGGGCTGAGTGACTTTCTTCCAACTCTCGTGACATTGCCCGCTATCCCAAGAAGCGCCCACAGGTGCAGACTTCTTAGGCGCCTCCTGTGGGTTCAACACGGTCTCTTCGCTCCCCACTCCCCCTGAGTGAAAGGCCCTGGCTTATTCTCCACCTGTTTAGAGGTGCTCCCTTCCTCCTGCCCACATTCTCCCAAGCCTTCAGGAGGTAGAATGGCGAAGGAGAAGCACCACGAAGGAGAGGGGAAGGTTTGAATTTACGGGACCTGGGCTTAGTTTCCGGCTGTGCGACACGGTCTCAAACAGCCTCCTTATACTTCCTCCCCCACTTGTGAAACGAAGCACATGAACGCAACCTGTTAGGACCCCATCCGACTAGGGCGACCGCACGCAAAGGACCCAGCGCAGCAGCTGTCACGCCACGGACGTTCAAGGCGCCGCCGTCTCCGGGATCCCAGAGGCTCAGGCCTGCTCTCAGCGCTGCTCTTGAGCTCAGCTGCAAATACCATGTGCCCGTCTCGCTCTCACACACACACACACACACACACACACACACACACACACACACACACACACACGTCGTACGTACACATTTATATCTACAGCAGTAGATACACGTATGCACGTTGAATGTTTGCACGTACCTCCGTGAACACACGCGTGCATCCATGTACGAAGATATGATTCTATACAATGGTATGATCCAATTCTACAATTTTCTAAAATCAGGGCCAAATTATTCTCTAGGCAAACATCGCAAGAGAGGGGCTTGGTTTCTATTACAGATTCGGAAGAGTATTAGTCCACCGACCCGGAGTGGAAGCGTCCACCCACACTCTAGTTTTGTTTTCTGCTAACACATGCTTTTTATCAGGAGATCGTTTCTTGCCAGACATTTACATTTTTAAACTTGGCTTTTCATGAGGCCAAACGATTTAAACATTTGGGCAATTGAATCAATGCATATTTTCCATCATGTAATAAAATAATAGTTCAGTCGAAAACTTTATTTATTAATTCCAAATAGAGCAGAGTCTGGCTTGGGGAGCATTTGGCCAACGGTGGCCTTTGCTCTCTGTCTGGCTGGAGGGGAAAAAGATGGTAGAAACAGCTGCTTTTGCTTTCACGTGTAAGAAAAGGTAATGATTTTTCAGAGATGCCTTGTCAGAAAGGGATGAGATGCAAGACAGAACACCCATCATCCAAAAAGGAAAACGGACCTTTGCTTTTTTTTTTTTTTTACTGCCTGTGAAGAAAGCCGTTGTTTCTCATTAGGAAGCTGTGCAGAGCGAGCTTAAATTTTCCTTACACAGGTTTCCTTACACAGGACAAACAATGTTTATTCCTGGCCGCAGATATTATGGTGATCTTATTATTATATGTACTTTTATTTTAAAAAATTTCAGATGTTCAGATAGAAACCCAAAGTTTTCTTTGGTAAACAGAAAAAAAAAAAAATCAATGGTTCCCACTTTAAAAGAAAGTTTGGTGTGGGCAGAGCCTGAAGTAAAGTTCAATTCTGTATCCTGCTCCT
>NW_011922490.1:0-1672 GCF_000151845.1 Pteropus vampyrus
GTAGTCCCAGCACCAATTGAGGGACACTGCAGGGTCCCTTTCTGGCTGGGGACCCCTCAGCATCTGTAGAGCCTTGGGGGAGGGGAACGGGGCTAAGGCTCTATCTATCGATATACATATCAATCAAACAACGACGAAAATGTTTAAGGAAACTCAATGCAATGCTTATCTGAGAAACAGTATGTGGTAGCATTAAAAATTGCTTATGTTTCTTTTCCTTCCCAAATTCGTAAATCAATATATAAAATTGCATGAATTACATTTTAAACCTTGGTGTCCTTAATCTTTTCATATTGGAACACATTAAGCCATAAACCTCCTTCTATTTATTAGCACAGCATCATGGTTTTCAAATGCAAGGCACAGGCAAAGCATCGGGATGTTAGGAAAAATAAAGATTATTAGGAGAAATGGTTAACCCTCTAGGGCTCTGTTCATTTGTACTGTGCTGGTCTCATTCAGTCTTAGGTTGAGAGAAAGGGTCACCATTGCCACCTGTGTCATCAGACCTGTGTCTCCCAGGCACCAGGGTGGACGGACTCAGCCTTTTCAGCCTGGAGTCCCAGAGTCCCCCTTTCCTCTGCATCACTCTCACTATCCAGGGCACAAGTCACCTGAACGCTTCCCGACCAAGCACCCAAGTTCAGTTGGTCCTGTAAGACATTTGAAGATAATCTGGGTAGAAATAAGACCCCCTTCCAAGAGTAGCACCAGGATTCAGTGTCTTGTCAGCTGATTCCTGGGGAAGCCAGGGCCCGTGTTCACTGCTGCAGGGTGTGAGGAGCCTTGTGGGTCCTGCACGCCCTCACCAGGGAGTCATCCTCCCTCTGTCTCCTTGCCAGGCGAGGGCTGCCAGCATCCGTGTTCTCCTTGCAGATCTGGTATCAACATGTGTGCAGGTCAAAAGCTGGAACCTCAGCCTGAGTCTCAGAGGAGATGGAGTTTACACAGTGTCAAGAAGTTTCAGTCAGGCCAAGGAACCGGGTCCTCCTCACTGCTCCTCCTCTCCTGCTTCAGCGCAGTTACTGGACGGTTAAGTAGTGTCTCTGTTGCATAGATTTAGAATTTAATTTAGATGTATATTTTATGTTTACTGAACATTTTTGAACGAAACAATTTAACTACAACTGGTTTCATTTTAAATGTTTTTTTTTAAATATATATATACACATATATATATATATGTGTATATATATATATATACTCAATGAATTATTATAGACAATCACCCCAATCACCACAATCAGGTCACCCCTTCTCTCCTATAAAGCTCTCTCAGTATAAATTGAGAAAAATAACAGCAAATTTAGTTCTTTCCATATGTCCATAGGTCAGTGTCTTCTTGGAAATTTTATTTTGTGAAGTCTCTTTTTTATTCCTCTGGAAGAGGGTCATGGGAACAGCAGTGTCGAAGATCGTGCCTGAAGACGTAGATGCCAGTACATTTATCCCCATGAGTTACATGATTGCATATAAAATCAAGTTTCACTGTTCTTCATGTAACTATAGTACTCCATTCTCTTCCGCTAGTTATTACAAGGAGGATGATGAGGTTCTAATTTTCTTTAGCTTATAGCTTATTTGCTTTTTACTGTTCTTTAGACAAACAGAGGACTTTTCTTTCTTGAAAGCCCAGTAATGTGAGTACCATAGACCCTGCCATTAGCAAGTG
>NW_011922491.1:0-1672 GCF_000151845.1 Pteropus vampyrus
TCCACACGCTCGCTTTAATTCACTCCTGTTCCACATATGAAACATAAAGTTGCGATTCTTACCTTACACCATCTATTCCTTCAACTCCTCATGAATCCAAATCGATTTGCAAGAGCTAAGATTGCACATCTCTAATAACAAAGCATTTTTTTAAAGCCGGATTTGGCAATGACTTCTTATATGTGACTCCCAAAGCACTCGCTGCATAAACAAACAAAACAATTGACAAGTGGGATTTCATCAAAATTGTAAACTTCTGTGCATCGAAAGGCATTTCAACATAGTGAATAGACAACCCATGAAGTGGGAGAAAATATTTGCAAATTATACATTTTATAAAGGGTTGCTATCCCCAATGCATAAAGACCTTCTACAACTCAACAACAGAAAAAAATAAGTAATCAATAAATAACTAATCGGATTTTAAAATGGCCTAAGGGTTAGAATATACCTTTCTCCAAAGAACACATATATATATATGTATATGTATATATATATATATATATATATATATATATATATATATATATATATATATATACACACACACACACACACATATATATATATATACCCTTTACATATTCATAATAGTAACCACACACCAAAAATTCAGAACCAAAGTATATAACATAAAACAAGAAGGACCAAAGGGAAAACTCACAAAAACCAACCAAAATAAAGAAAACAGAAGCAATGAAATACTGAGCTAGCAGAAAGCAAAAGATAATATGGCTATAAGAAGACCTCGTATTTAATAATCACCCTAAATGTAAATGGAACGAACTCACCAATAAAAAACACGGAGTTGCAGAATGGATCAAAAATAAAACTCAACCATATGCTATCTCAGCTGCAAAGACAAATGAAGACTCAAAATGAAAGGATGGAAAATGATATTTCAAGCAAATGGCATTCAGAGAAAAGCGAGAGTAGCAGTACTAATATCAGACAAAAAACTCTTCAAAATATAAAAGGTAAAGAAAGATACTGTGATGACACATCATAATGATAAAAGGAATTATGCACTAAGAACACATAACATTATTAATATCTACGTTATCTATGTTCTTAATCAGGGAGCCCCGAAATATGTAAAGCGATTACTAACAGAACTAAAGGGAGAAACAGACCAAATCCCTAGCATAGTAGTGGACTTAAATACCCCACTGTCGCATATGGACAGATATCATCCAAACAGAAAATCAATAAGGGAATAACATCCGTAAATGACACATTAGTCCAACTGAACTTAATTGACATTTACAGAGCCTTCCATCCCCCAAAAAGTTGCGCATACATTCTTCTTTAGTGCACAGGGATCATTCTCAAGAATCAACCACATACTGGGACACAGAGACAGCCTCAACAAATATAAGAAGGTTGGAATCATATCAAACATATTTTCTGATCATAATGCTTTGAAATTAGAGATCAACTGCAGAAAGAAATAAGAAGAACCACAAACACATGGAGATTAAACAACATGCTACTGAAGAATGACTGGGTCAGAGAAGAAATAAAAAGAGAGATCAAGAGATACATAGAAACAAATGATAATGATAGTACAACATATCGAAAGTTTGGGGACACAGCAAAGGTGGTCATAAGAGAAAATTTCTATCATTACAGGCCTATCTCCATAAAATAAGAAAGAGCACAAATAAACAAC
>NW_011922492.1:0-1671 GCF_000151845.1 Pteropus vampyrus
AACCCAAACTTCTCTCCATTCCAAAATCCCAAGGCTAGCGCAGACAAAGGAATTTCTAGGAGGACGGCAAGGACTGTAGTCAAGGAACCCGCATTACCACATGCAACTGCACCCCATTCACTTCCCCTTTCTGCTGAGCTTTTGGTGGCCTTCTTCCTCGAATGGCCCGCCTATCCTACCCAGCTCCAGAGGGTCGAACATGGGGCGCTCGGCCTCCCTGAGCCCCTCCTAGGCGCTCCACAGCACTCCAGCTCCACGTGAAAGGCCCGGCACACAGTAGGCGCTCAGGAGGGTGACAGTGCCGGGTTGCCAAAAAAACAGAACAGCCCGCATCACTCTTTCTTTTCCTGTAAAGCGTTAAAATCATAATAATGATAATAATAAAGCCTAAATGTCTTCCAAGCAGAAGGAGGAGGGCCCAAGGTGCTTAGAGGAAGTGGGTCGGGTGCTAGAAGCAATCGGAGGTTGACAGGGAGCGCGCAGCGGCGTGGGTACGTAGAGGGCGCGGGCGGGAGGGCGCCCGCCCCATGGGCAGCCAGCGCGGTGCCTGGCTCATAGTAGGTGCTCATTCAAACGTGTTGAATGAATGAATGAGAGGCGCGGCCGGCGTCAGCGCAGCCTAGGAGAGGCCCTGGCCGCGCCGCCCTAGGGGCAAGGTCCAAGGAGAAGTGCGGCGTGCAGGAAAGGGCTCCCCGAGGCCCTGCGCCCCGGCCCCGCGCCGGAACCTGCCGCCAAAGCCGACACTAGCCCGGCAGGCCCCGGGGCACAGGCCAAGCACCCCCCTTCCCACGTCCCGGAGGCCGCGCACGGCCCAGGACGGCCCCGGCGCCAGGTGCGCGGCGGCCGGGGCAAGGTGACCGCGGGCTCGGGCCCCGAGCCCACCTTCTGAGCGATGCGCACGTTTTCCTCGCCGAACAGGCTGCTGACGCTCTGCGAGAAGGTGTTGACCGTGCGGCGGTAGCTGTTCTTCTCGGTGCCGCCGCGGCCCCGCGCCCCCTGCGCGCCCGGGGCCAGCAGCCCGAGCAGCAGCGGCAGCAGCATCAGGAGCCCAGCCCGGGCCCGGGGCCCGCCCGAGGCGCGCGCGCCCATCCTGCGGCCGGCGGGATGTGGGGTCAGGGACAGGGGTGAGGGCGGCAGAGAGGGACGCCGCGACTCCAGCAGCGACCGCGTAGGCGCGATTGAGAACCGCGCGCCGCGCCTGTGCCGGCCGCCGCCGCTGCGCCACCCGCCCCGCCCCGCGCGCAAAGGCGCGACGGCCCTGCCCACGCCTGGCCCCGCCCCCGGGCGCGGGGACCCGCCACCGACCTGGCCGGAGCGGGTGGGACCGGTTTGAGGTGGCTTTGTCTCCCTTGCCGCACCTTCTCGCGGAAGCCCTTCCTGACCCGGTGGGGTTTTAACTTTCTTTTTTTTTAACTTTTTTCGTCTAATTACAACCTCATGCCCTGGAAAAACTTGGGTTCAGCCTCAACAATGATTGATTGACTGGAGAATGATCGGAATACCTGAAATTATTTGATTAATTAGATAGACAGATAGATTAGATAATTATATTATACTGATATAATGATTTTATAGATCGGATCTGTTAGATTTGATCGATAGATTGTATTGTTTGTGATTTCTATGTCATGGAACCTAATAATTTGGATTTCTGGGTGCTGATGGGAACGG
>NW_011922493.1:0-1671 GCF_000151845.1 Pteropus vampyrus
TCTCTAGTGACGTCCATTTTGAGCCGGAAGTGCAGACTTTCGAGATACGGCTCACTTGCGGCAAATTCACGGCCCTCCCGGCGCCTCGGGGCTCTGAGGGCGGTGCTCGGTCGTCTGCGGGTACTGGGGTACAGAAGTTGCAGAAGCACTCACTGACACTTTGAGCCCCTAGAGGTACAAACGGCGTCTCATTCCTCTCTGTATCCTCGTGCAGAGCTCCAGGCCACCCACAGACAGCGGACCCAGGGAGGCTTTGGCCCCTCCGTCCCTGGAGGCCGTCATCCGCTGGAAAGAGGTCAGTGGGGGACACTGCAGACAGCTGTGGGTCTGATTTCGGCCTCCGTGCCTTATGAACTTTGCGATCACCTCTTCGACCCTTTCATTTCTTCATTTTGAATGCGTCCACGGGGACCATTACGACCATCCCAGGCAGAAAGGTGAGGGAGAGGGAGGTGTCTGCTTCCGTCCTGAAGTCTGATTTCCAATGCGGAAAGCAGGAAGGAGCAGAGGCCTTAGGAAGGAGCCCCGGGGCCTCTGGGATGAAAAGAGATCATGCTGAATTGTGGCCCTGGAACGCCCGGTGTCCACACTCCGGGGAGGTGGAGGTGCTGGGAGCGGCCTGTCTTCTCTGGTAGACCAGGGTCCACACAGGTTTCCTTCGAAAATCCACCATATACATATATATGCATATAGATGAACATATATATGCATATATATGTATATGGTAGATCTGGCAAAAAGCTCTCTAGTGACGTCCATTTTGAGAAGGAAGTGCAGACTTTCGAGATACGGCTCACTTGCGGCAAATTCACGGCCCTCCCGGCGCCTCGGGGCTCTGAGGGCGGTGCTCGGTCGTCTGCGGGTATATTAATGTATATATATATATATGTATATATATATATATATACATATATATATACATATATACATATATATATATATATATGTGTATATATATATATATATATAAAGAGTGAGAGAAATAGACAGATACATAGATAGATAGGTAGATAGAGAGAGAGAGAGAGAGAAACAGAGAAAGAGAGAGAGATAGAGATATAGAGATATCTATAGATTCAGATACAGATATAGATATAGCTATATCTAGGGGAGCTCTGGCAAAAAGCACTCTACTGACGTCCATTTTGAGCCGGAACTGCAGACTTCCGAGATACGGCTCACTTGCGGCAAATTCAAGGCCCTCCCGGCGCCTCGGGGCTCTGAGGGCGATGCTCGGTCGTCTGCGGGTACTGGGGTACAGAAGTTGCAGAAGCACTCACTGACACTTTGAGCCCCTAGAGGTACAAACGGCGTCTCATTCCTCTCTGTATCCTCGTGCAGAGCTCCAGGCCACCCAGAGACAGCGGACCCAGGGAGGCTTTGGCCCCTCCGTCCCTGGAGGCCGTCACCCGCTGGAAAGAGGTCAGTGGGGGGACACTGCAGACAGCTGTGGGTCTGATTTCGGCCTCCGTGCCTTATGAGCTTTGCGATCACCTCTTCGAGCCTATCATTTCTTCATTTTGAATGCGTCCACGGGGACCATTTACGACCATCCCAGGCAGAAAAGTTGAGAGAGAGGGAGGTGTCTGCTTCCGTCCTGAAGTCTGATTTTCTAATGCGGAAAGCAGGAAGGAGCAGAGGCCCTTAAGAAGGAGCCCCGGGCCCTCTGGG
>NW_011922494.1:0-1670 GCF_000151845.1 Pteropus vampyrus
GAAGCCAGACGGAGGCACCCCGGAGCCCACACCCGTGGCGGGGTTCTCTCCTGGCGCTCGGGGTCACCAGCCTGGGCCGTGTGTGCACGTGTGTGCATGCGCACGTGTGCCGTGTGCACCCCCGCTCAGGCGAGCTCCTCGCTTCGAGTAGCCTGGGTTCGGTGCTCCGGCCGATGCCCGCGGCACCCTGGCCGCGGACACTGGCCCCAGGCCCCTCGGGGCAGACTGGCCTCTCACACACGGCCTGGCCCTGCGTGACCCATGAGCATGGCACGCGCAGGTCGTAAACCGTCCGTCCTCCCCGGCGGACAGATGGAACGCCCACTGCCACGGCGAACAGCGAGGACACCAGGCCTCAGGCCTCGCTGCCGGGCGCGTGGTGTGCGGGGTGTGCGGGGCCGTGTCTGCTGCCCAGCGAGCTTTGCGGGCGATCAAACACCCTCGGGCTCATCCTTTCAAAAATAGGGGCGGAAATGGTAGAGAGGTCAGGCGCCCCCTCTCTGGTCTGCGGGGCGGGGCTCCAGCCGTGTCGCTGTGGGGATGGAGGGGAACAGGCAGGCAGCTTGGGGGGGCGGGGGGCTCCCTCCATGGTGGGGTGGGGGCTGCGTTTCGCATTTCAAAGGGTTTTTATTAACCCACCTGCACATGGGAGCGCAAGTCACTGTCTGTGCTTCGGGGTTGATCTGAGGGGCGTCAGGAACGAGAGAGCCTGTTATTGTTGTGGCCACCGCACAGATGTTTGTCCCCCCCAACCCCGGCCGCTGCTGTCTAGTCAGTGACGCCCTAAGTGGGACGTGTCTGCTCACCGTCTCCCAGAGCCTTTGTGTCTGGGACAGCAGCCTATTACGATGTCACACAGTGGGACAGCAGCAACCGCCCCCACCCGCAAGTCTCGACACAGACAATGAAGGAAGCGGGGTGTATGTGCGGGGGTGGGGGGCGGGGATGGGGGACAGGGGTGCGGGGGCGGGGGTGGGGGACAGGGAGGGGGTCCTGGGCACCCCGGCCCCTGTGGACCAGGGCAGGTTACGTTGGGAGGGGGTCCGTGGGCGCCCGGTGACCGTGCCCGGCCACACTGACGGGCTCAGGGAGGAGGTGAGCTCCAGGCGGGAGGGGCTCCCCACGTCCTGCTCCTGGGATTTGAGCCTGGACCTGGGGGCTCGGGCAGGGCCCCCTTTGTGTGCCAGGCTCCTGAGCCCCTGTCCGTGTCCCGCTGCCCCGAGACGTGGCCGGGACAGCAGCAGCCAGGCCTCAAGGACGAGCCAAAGGCTGGACAGCAGGTGGCATCCACGCGGAGGGACTTGGGAACACGGCGTTTGGCGGAGGGGCAGGGCGTGGGATGACCCACGAGGCAGCTCCTTTACGGGGCTCGAAGACGATCAGGGTTTTAAATGTTATGTGTGAGGCACGTACACGCGCTTGAACTGTAAAAGAAAGTGTGGGGACCTGGCCCCCTCGCTTCTGAGTATCTATCCACAGCGACCGAAAGCGGGGACAGGCAGAGCGCTGGCACCCCGCGTTCTCGGCGGCACGTCCAGGGGAGCTGAAACATGCCCGGCACCGAGAGTCCACCACGAACGACGGACGAGCACGCGGTCCAGCCACATGATGGACACCCCTGGCCTTAAAAAGGAAGACACTGGCAACCGCTGCCACGTGGGGGACCTCAA
>NW_011922495.1:0-1668 GCF_000151845.1 Pteropus vampyrus
GGGGGTGGGCTGTCCTGGAACAGGCTCATCAGCCCTGCCTTCATGTGTCTGCGGGGGACCATGTTTGGAGGTGAACTCGTGGATAGATACATGGAGAGGGCTAGGCTGTGGCCCCCAGGGTGGCTACGTAAGTTTGGGGTGAAACAGCAGGTGGGTTGGGGTACACTTGGCCGTTCCAGGTCTCTGAGCATTCACATATGCTGACGCCGCACCCTGACATGCTGGGCATACCCACTATCTTTATTGTGACACACACAGCCACTGTGTCACCTTCTGGGCTGGGATCACCCCTGTGGGCCCTCTGTGGGGGCCGGGCGCCCAGGGGCGGCTCCTCCACTGAGACCCTCTGGGTCTGTCTCGGCCCCACCAGGCGAGTATGGTGGTGAAGCTGACAGTGACCCCATGGACTGCCCGCCAGCCCCATGAGGCACTTCGCAGTTTGCCTGATCCTCTTCCACCAGGCAGCACATTCGAGTCCACTGGGGACAGCGTGGGGGCCACGCCTCGTGGGCGAGGGTCCAGTCTGGGCGATTTCACAAGTGCCACTTTCCACGATCTGTGACTTTCAGTAGTTTTGGTCACGCTGTCTCTCCCATCCATTACTTTTTTTTGTCCATAAAAGCCACATTTCCGGAAGGCCAGCTGCACGTCCGTGCTGTCGGTGATGTCCACGTTGCTCCCCGCAGTAATTCTGCCCCCTCCAGGCGTGCGTGCATCTGCCCCCAAGGAACAAGGCCGGCCCCTCCTCCAGGCGCTTGCTCCACAGACTGCCACCTGGGGGGCCCAGAGCACACAGTGGGTTTTCTGGCTCCCTCCTCTGCTTCCTCGGTTACACGGTGCCGACGAATCAGCTACGTGTGCCTGGGGCCCGGCCCCGCCCTCCTGCAATAACTGCACCGGGGCCTGGCCCCAATGGGAGCCCCTTGGGGCGCGGCCGTGGGTTCTAGGGCTCCGCTCCCGAACCAGCACCTGGGGGGCAACAGGTCTCTCTGTGGTCGGAGCGAGGATAAACTTGGTCCTGTAAACACAGTGGGCACGAGCTGGTAGAATGTTCTTCAGGCCCTCCTATATGCATGTGCCTGACCTCCTCGGCTGTCACCCCGCCACACCCGGCTGGTCCCAGACACCCTCCCACCCTTTCTGCTGGTCCCTCTGTCCCGAGCACCTTCTTCTCACCCACTCGTCAGTTTGGGACCTGACTTCGAACCCCAGGTCGGTACGGCCTCTTTGCCTGTGCACCCCGAATCACAAAGACCTGATACTCAGCAGTCACCTCAAATCACAAAGACCTGACGCTCAGCACTTTGACCGCCAGCTTCGTCCGATGTCGACTCCCCTCCCCGGGACTCGGAGCTTGGCCTGCAGAGTGGTCACTTATTCGCATGTCCACCCTCCTCTGTCCCTGTGCGTCTCAGTCATGGGCGGGTCCCCTCCCCGTCTCGCCCGGAATGTCCTGGGCATGTCGCTCTTGGAGCGTGTGACTAAAGTGTCATCTGCAGCCTCTGCCAGGGCGTGGCACAGGCGCTCGCTGTCTGCTGCTCTGTGCCGAGTACTGTGCCAGTGGCCAGGCTGCTGTGATTTCAAAAGCAGATGCTGGACCGCCTGGACGCAGACGCTGAGCAGGTCTCAGCTCATGTGACCGGGAGCCTCTGCCCCCGCCCACGGGCC
>NW_011922496.1:0-1668 GCF_000151845.1 Pteropus vampyrus
AGACGATGGATGTACCAAAGACTTTTCCACCACCACTTTGGTACGGCAAAAGGGCACATGAGAAACAGCTTTACAGATCTGTCAGTCTGGGACGGAACACCCACCATGTCACACACAACAGAGTAAGAAGTGGTTCCAAACAAGTAACTATGACCTTAACCACGAGAACTGCAACTTCTCTCAGTACTTACTTAGAGGGCCGCCTTACTTCACAGCATCCAACAATGACTGCACTTCTGGATCATACAAGCCAGGCAATCCCAAAGGAGCTTGCTGTACAAGTGGTGCTCGCTTTCTCTCAGCTTTAGAGGATAGCTATCTCTTCTTAATGGCAAAATGGGACCAGAAGAATTGAAATACCTTACCACCTAATAAATCCCGGCAGTCTAATCATGTCTTTGCAGCACGTACGCTCTCTTCCAAAAGGCAACCGCCTGAACCCGCTTCGTACGAATTTCCACACTGAAAAGGCTATATTGTCAGTATGGATATCACAGCCTGTGGCTGTGGGTAGATTGCACATTTGCTTCCTGAACTACACTTCTCCAGGCTCATCTCCGAACAATCCTGCAGTCCTTTCAAAATCCCTGTATATCGCTATGCAGAGAAAAGAAGTACGGAGAGCCGTTTCTAAGGAGAAGCGGACAGAGTGGAATCTGCTCTTTTCAGAGATCTGATCCAACATTATTCGCCAGAGTCATCTGACGTCTGCATTAAACAAATTTGGATCCCAGCCTCAGGCTCCATCGGTTGGTCAGTATCCCCCTGAAACATCAGTGGGAGACGGTTTCCCTTTCAATACTCATTGGAAAACATGGTCCGTTCGTTTCGGCCGGTGCCTCTGAATATTCAGGTTAAAGAACATCCTCTCCAGAAGGATTTCCCTTCATATTACCCTTCCTACGACACGCCACACAATGTGGTTTCCTTTGTGCCGAGGCGAAACACGATGGCAGACTAAAGCTTTTATTCCGCTCTTACTACACAGCACAAGCATACTGCCACTGTCTTATCACCCTTTTGTGCATTCTAGGCAGATAGCAAGCTAAGGAGAACGGATGTCAAAACTGTTTCCAACCAGCGCTTTGGTGCCGGACAAAGGACACGACCGAACAAATCTACGGTTTTGTGAGACTGGGATTGAGCCTGACTCAGGTCCCAAGGAACGGGGCTCAGTTCTTGCTCACATCCTAAATGCTTGACTCCAGGTACAGGCAAGAACTCCAATTTCTCTGCTTTCTTACAGTGCCGACTTTCTTTACAGCATACAGCAAAACTTGCACCAAATGATCGAATACACTTCTGGACTAGAGAAATCAAGCGTTCCAAAACGGTTTCCTTTGCATGCGCTGTACACCTTCTCGCACTTTAAAGTCTTTCTAGCTCCGTAATGGCAGAAGAAGACCCGAACACATAAAGCACCATACCACCGGGTTAATCGCCGCATTCTAAGAATGTGTCTTCAGCATAGACGCTCTCTTCCAAAATGCTGCTGCCCGAACCCGCTTCGTACGAAATTTCCCAATGGATCTGCCAGCTTTCCAATTTCACACTTTCTCTTTGTGGTAGGAGACCAAGATTGCTTCAGAGTCCACAGTTCCCATGTCACTGCATAGAACAATGCTGCAGCCCAGTCAATGTATCTGTCTATCCGTCAGCATAAAGGAT
>NW_011922497.1:0-1668 GCF_000151845.1 Pteropus vampyrus
GGAAGGAGCAGAGGCCTTAGGAAGGAGCCCCGGGTTCCTCTGGGATGAAAAGAGATCGTGCTGAATTGTGGCTCTGGAACGCCCGGTGTCCACACCCCGGGGAGGTGGAGGTGCTGGAGGCGGCCTGTCTTCTCTGGTAGACCAGGGTCCACACAGGTTTCCTTCGAAAATCCACCATATACATATATATGCATATAGATGAACATATATATGCATATATATGTATATGGTAGATCTGGCAAAAAGCTCTCTAGTGACGTCCATTTTGAGCCGGAACTGCAGACTTTCGAGATACGGTTCACTTGCGGCAAATTCACGGCCCTCCCGGCGCCTCGGGGCTCTGAGGGCGATGATCGGTCGTCTGCGGGTACTGGGGTACAGAAGTTGCAGAAGCACTCACTGACACTTTGAGCCCCTAGAGGGACAAACGGCGTCTCATTCCTCTCTGTATCCTCGTGCAGAGCTCCAGGCCACCCACAGACAGCGGACCCAGGGAGGCTTTGGCCCCTCCGTCCCTGGAGGCCGTCACCCGCTGGAAAGAGGTCAGTTGGGGGACACTGCAGACAGCTGTGGGGCTGATTTCGGCCTCCGTGCCTTATGAGCTTTGCGATCACCTCTTCGAGCCTTTCATTTCTTCATTTTTGAGTGCGTCCACGCGGACCATTACGACCATCCCTGGCAGAAAGGTGAGGGAGAGGGAGGTGTCTGCTTCCGTCCTGAAGTCTGATTTTCCAAGCGGAAGCAGAACGAGCAGAGGCATAGAAGAGCCCCCGGGGCCTCTGGGATGAAAAGAGATCGTGCTGAATTGTGGCTCTGGAACGCCCCGGTGTCACACCCCGGGGAGGTGGAGGTGCTGGATGCGGCCTGTCTTCTCTGGTAGACCAGGGTCCACACAGGTTTCCTTCGAAAATCCACCATATACATATATATGCATATAGATGAACATATATATGCATATATATGTATATGGTAGATCTGGCAAAAAGCTCTCTAGTGACGTCCATTTTGAGCCGGAACTGCAGACTTTCGAGATACGGCTCACTTGCGGCAAATTCACGGCCCTCCCGGCGCCTCGGGGCTCTGAGGGCGATGATCGGTCGTCTGCGGGTACTGGGGTACAGAAGTTGCAGAAGCACTCACTGACACTTTGAGCCCCTAGAGGGACAAACGGCGTCTCATTCCTCTCTGTATCCTCGTGCAGAGCTCCAGGCCACCCACAGACAGCGGACCCAGGGAGGCTTTGGCCCCTCCGTCCCTGGAGGCCGTCACCCGCTGGAAAGAGGTCAGTTGGGGGACACTGCAGACAGCTGTGGGGCTGATTTCGGCCTCCGTGCCTTATGAGCTTTGCGATCACCTCTTCGAGCCTTTCATTTCTTCATTTTGAGTGCGTCCACGCGGACCATTACGACCATCCCTGGCAGAAAGGTGAGGGAGAGGGAGGTGTCTGCTTCCGTCCTGAAGTCTGATTTCCAAAGCGGAAAGCAGGAAGGAGCAGAGGCCTTAGGAAGGAGCCCCGGGGCCTCTGGGATGAAAAGAGATCGTGCTGAATTGTGGCTCTGGAACGCCCGGTGTCCACACCCCGGGGAGGTGGAGGTGCTGGAGGCGGCCTGTCTTCTCTGGTAGACCAGGGTCCACACAGGTTCCTTCGAAAATCCACCATATACATAT
>NW_011922498.1:0-1668 GCF_000151845.1 Pteropus vampyrus
GTTTGGAGGAATTTTTTAATTTGTCCAAATGTCTATTTGTCGTCTATTATATTTATATTTAACTGTTTGACCCATGTTTCTCAAATTATGGAACATTACCAACCACTAACTCTTGAAATCAATTTAGTGCATTGCTATATTAAGGACAAATATTATTTTTGAAAATTTGTTTCTGATTTACACATTTATGTATGCCTGTACTAGAATTGTGATATAAATGCATTTCTTACTGTGAGGTAAAGTTGAGGCTTTAAAAATATGTCTTCAAGACATACCTCTGAAAGAAGCAGTAGGCGACCAAAGACTAAACAATGTCTGCAACCCTTAACACATGCTAGGATCTTTAGGTTTATGATTTCATTAACTCTTCACAACTCTTTGTATAATGTACTGATTTATATCCTTTTCATAAATGAGGAAACTGAAGTTTAGGAAAATTAAATAATTTTCATAAGGTAAGTCTTAGAGACCTGATTGGAGCTCAGTTTTCTCCTACAGTTTAGTCATTCTGCCCTACTTGCCCTACTTGCAGTTTGTAATTTACAGAGTTTTCTCCTGTGCTCATAGAAAACATTCCCCCAAGTGTTCCAAAATACCTCCTTTGGAAGAGTCCTCTGAAGCTCCCATTCTTCAACTGTTGAATGGGTATAAAAATAGTACAAATAATACATATGTCTTCGTTCAGATTCATTTGTTTAGTGAGGCTATTATATTTAAAACTATTCCCCTCCTAGATCTAACCACTATGCTGTACATCTGAAACTAATTTAAAATAATATTGAATGTCAATTGTAATTGAAAAATAAAATAAATAAAAAATAGAATAAATAAATAAATAAATAAAATTGTTCCCTCCCTCACTTTAATTTAAAATAATATTGAATGTCAATTGTAATTGAAAAATATAAATAAATAAAAAATAAATAAATAAATAAATAAAATTGTTTCCCTCCCTCACTTTATTTCTCCCCTCTCCTACAATCTTCAGTTAGAATACTATGTAATTTACTTATTCATTTTATTTTTGGCTTCTCTCACTAGCATTACCAAGGGAAAGATCTTTGATCTCCAACACCCAGAGTAGTGCAAGGCACATAGTAACAAAAAGCAAATATATGCACGACAGCATGGATGAGTAGACTCATAAAAAGGACTTTAACAAGCTCTTCAAAAGGTAATAGAGAGTATTTGAAGATATAACACTTATAAAATTGTCCAGCCTTGACCCAGTATATACTTAGTAAATGTTAGTTGGATTTGATCATCAAATATAAAGAAAAAGAAAACATTCTTTGAAAACCAATTCAATTTGAACCATGATCCACAGTTTCTTGTGACCCAATAATCTTGTTTTCAGCAACTCCCTAGTAGACAACACATCCTCTGGGGAAGCACTATCTGACTGAGAAAGTAGACGCTGCTTTAAATGACAGTTGCCATAGCTGAGAGGATGTCTGTAGCCAACAAGAAAAGATAGTGTATACTTGCTGGCTGGGGTGACAGCACCTGATAACAGGAAGAAGCAAGCCAAAAGGGATGAAAGCAGATGGAAGATCCGAGATGGCTATTATCTCAGAATGTGCCAGAGAAAACAATACCTTCAGTAAAACAAGGCCTGTGGAAAACATCTGTATACAGATATAAGTGCTGGCCACACAGCTGAGATGA
>NW_011922499.1:0-1668 GCF_000151845.1 Pteropus vampyrus
GTTTGCTCTACTGGCCCACTGGTCGTGGGCAGGCGGATGGGACCTGGTGTTTCTATCTATTCCGGAGAAACGAGACTGTGGCGAGGGAGGAGGGGTCAGAGCTCAGAGGGCCTGGGGGCCTGGCCAGGCTTGGGGAGGGGTTGAGTGCCACGAAGCTGGAGAAGTCGGAGCCCAGGGCCGGGGGTCAAGTAGGTCTCTCCCCGCCTGCCCACCCCGAGGGCCCGCCTGCACTCGGCCAGGCCCCCAAGACCCCCACAGTGCTCCAGGCCCTTGGCCCCCCCTGCTCTGACCCTTTGCCCAGGATACCCTGCCCACCCTGGCCCCACACCCGCCCTGCCTCAAGCGTCAGCTGAAGCGCCCCCCCATTCAGCCCTCTGTGAAGCCCTCCATGTCCCCTGCCCCTTGATGCCACGGCCACAGACGGGGCAGTGGGCTCCAGAGGCCAGGCTCCCGGTCAGGCCCCTGGCCAGGCCGGCACAGCCCGTACATCCTGGGACCTTGGTTGGGCGGCTGCCCCTCTGGGCGGGGGGCCCGGGCCGAGGCTGGCACAGAGCCAGGGTGGAGTCCCCAGGGAGGAAAGCAAACACTTCTTTGTCTGAAGCTTTGGCTCCTGCTTGAGGGGCACAGGGGACAAAAGCCAGCAGGCTGAGGAGCCTGTAGTCTAGACAGCCCCCACTGCGGGCAGCGGGCTGGGCACTTGCTGAGGGGCCAGAGTGGGGACAGCTGAGGCCATTGTCCTGGGCTGAGACTGGGCTCCAGCCTGCTGCCCCTCCTCCCCCAGCGGGGCTCCAGAACCCCTGCTCGGTGGGGACGAGCCACATCAGAGACCTCCTCGGCCCTTCCTTCCTGCACCGCCACCTCCTCCAGGAAGCCAGCTGGACATGGCCCCTTGAGGTCCTGTGGGATCCACCCTTGTCACGCTCACCTTGAGCTGCAGCCCTGTGTGGCCTGTGCCCCCATTGTCGCCAGCCCTCTGTGTGGTCCGGCGTTGCCCAGACTCCCCTGGCCCCCAGAAACCCCAGTGTGCATCTCGCCGGTGGCTGAGCCTCCCCTCCCCGCCTGTCACTCATTTCCTCTCTGCACCCCAGTCCGCTGGCAGCTGGGCACCAGCTTCCTGTCCTCAGCACACCCTCCACGCCCCTCATGCTGTCCTTGTCCAGGCGAGCACAAGCCTGGCAGAAATTCTCAGTGGCCTTCCTCGCCAGGCCCCCTCTGTGCGGCGTCTGCAGACATTCTGCCCCCGTCACTGGCACCCCGCTCTTACTCCCTCCTCCCCCCTCCAGCCTCCCCCTCAGGATTTAACCCTTCGAAGGCCATTCCCCGGGCATTGCTTTCTCACTGCTGTCCCCAGCTCCAAGCTGTCTCAGGAGCCCTTCACCTCTCTGGGGAATAACGATGTGAAGAAACACGCATCTGTAATGATGCTCCTGGACCGACCCCAGAATGCCTTCCACACCTGCCCTCTGCCTCGGCTGTGGGAACGCTCCATGGGCCTGGATCCCGGAGTGGGGACAACATGGCCGGCCCGCGACAGACATGCTGCGTCAGCCCCGAGTAAGCCTGTGCCAGTTACTTTTAAGTAAGCCCCAGACTTTTAAGTAACTGACCGACGCACTAAGCGACCAGTGAGCCCAGGGCCTGCAGAACCCATGGTCCCCCTCAGCGGGG
>NW_011922500.1:0-1668 GCF_000151845.1 Pteropus vampyrus
CCCCCCCCCCGTCCCTGTTCGTCTATTTTAAAAGATACAAGCGAAATCTGAATGTATCCAAGGAACGAGCGCACTCTGTTGTTGGTTTACTCCCACAGAGAGACCGCGTGAGAGAGAGAGAGAGAGAGAGCGAATGAATGCAAGACAAGAATGTAAGAACGAAAGCAAGAAAGAAAGAATGTGACAAGTAAGAATGAAAGAAAGAAAAGAAGGCAAGAAAGAATGAAAGAAAGACAGAAAGAATGCAAGAAAGAAAGTAAGAATGAAAGAAAGAAAGAAAGAAAGAAAGCAAGAAAGCAAGACGAAGGAAGGAACGAAGGAAGTAAGTAAGTAAGTAAGTAAGTAAGTAAGTAAGTAAGGAAGGAAGGAAGGAAGGAAGGAAGAAGAAGGAAAGAAAGAATTTATGAATGAATGAATGGACATTCCACAAACAACAAGCTTGAAGAAATTAGGGCTATATTTTTTTTAAATTAATAATTTTTAGAAACTAGTCACTGAATTTAAAAAATATTAATTTTCAAGTGAATAACTTTTGACTAGAAGTCAAATTTTGGAATTCCTTTGTTTTGTAAAATTTACATATGCATATGTATATATAATTTCAGCTTTTCATCTGTGCTCTGACAAGGAGTCAATAAATATTCAGCAAATAGTAAACGCTGATGGTGCTATTTACTTTCTTTTGTCAAACTGTACTTCTAAAATTAAAATTATTTATTACAAGATGAATTGGCCCACAAAACTTAAAGGAGACTAAAAAAAGTATCTTAGAATTACCATTTACCAAATCATTGACGTAATAAAAACCCCCTCTATTTACACATTTAGACAACTGAATTAGCCAATAGTCAAACTTCTAACAGTGTCTTTATGTCTGCATGCAATGTAATATACTTATTTGAAGAAGCCATTTATTTAGGATATGTATTATTTAGAATGCACATTCTCTCAGTATGAAACCCATATATATAAAATCACAGAAGGCAATCTAATATAAATAATTTAAACCAAGTTCTCATTTTTAAATACTAAATGGTTATTGATACTTAGAAAAAAACTGACAATTATTTTTACCATGAAAGTTTGCCTTGCGGTTTGTAAAGTAAAGCTTTCAAAGTGCAAATGTTTAGTGTGCAAATGTTTAGTGTGTTGGGAGGAGGTGAAGTAAAATGTTTTCATGTAGACAAGAACCCGAAATCTGAGGGTTCTTTTGGGAATTAATATACAAAATTTTGTCAGATTTCTGCCAAATATATAATGCAATGCATTCCCCTGAGATTATCATTTGTTAAATATGCCATCTGGTGTGTGTGTGTGTATGTGTGTGTGTGTGTGTGTGTGTGTGTGTTGTGGGGTTGTTAAAGATACATTTTTATAGAGTGACTCAGGAAATTGATAGAAAAACTTGGAAAAATATTTTAACACTTTGATTTTTATGTATAGGAAATAATGTAAACTGTTTAATTTATTTTAATGATTGTAATATTTTTTAATTTAATAGTTTGGCTGAGAACTTACATGTACGGTATTTTGAAATAAATTTACATTTGGTGACATAATTTGGAGAACTGATCAGAACACATCAAGTTCTTCTGAATAAGTAATTAAATATAAAACCAGCAGGATATAAGTGTTCACCCAATAAACCTAAGTATTATGAGTTCTGCT
>NW_011922501.1:0-1667 GCF_000151845.1 Pteropus vampyrus
GTATATTTTAATTAACAACCTGAAATAATTCTCATTTAAGTGAGTCTGAGAGTAAGCAGAATAGTTATACGTCTTGCCAGGGTTTTCATTCCAGAAAAGAGAATTTTTTTCCCCTAACTCAGGCTGTTTAAAGTGAAGCTAGGAAATAAAAATAGTTGTGTCATAAAAGTATTTCACCTTTCATGATTACATTAGATCTTAGAGAAATACACAATGTGATACAGTCCCCATTCTCAAGGCATTAAGTATATAATACTATGTATTTTTAAAGACTGATATTAAGTAGGATGCCACAGGAGTACTTGGAAGGAACATTTAACTAAGAGAAAGTGACATAGAGAAAATTCTTAAGAAAGATGCAATATAAGTTGAGTCTTTGAGAGATGACTTGGTGTGAAGTGGGAGTATTCAGAGTAGAAGGAGCAGCAAAGCAGCATCATGATCTATTTTTCTAGAGAGAGGCCCAAATGTACTGCCCCGTGTTCTATCTAGTGAATGGAGTTGAGCCTTGAAAGGAGCTGCGCAGTTTGTGCCTTGAGTCTCCAAAGGATACATCTCTCTGCTCTTTGCTCCTTTTCCTCTGCACTCCACTCTTACCTCTAAATTTATGAAATGAATATTTCCTTATGGCAGAGGACTTCTTAGCCCAAACTAGAGAGTAAAGACTCAAATAATTTTAAGTCCAAGAGGATTTTTCCAATCTCTCCAGGTAAAGCTCTATCTCTCTCCTCACAGCCCTTCTAGGTCTTGATTTGGGGGCTGGAAAAGTGGGGGGAGGGGTTGTTGACCATTTCTGATGCAAATAAACTATTATTCATTCTTCCCTTAATATTTTCTTATTTTCATTGGATACATTGTTTCCACTTATTCGAAAGTCTAAAGTAGCTATTTACTTATTTCTAGGCATGTTCATTTATTACACATATTGCATACCTGCAAAACTCCTGTAAGAGGGAATTATGTAGGCTATGTGAAGGCAGATGCTAAGCAAAGCAGTAATTCCTATATATTTGATAGCCTTGAGATTTTGCACAAGAATACACTGAACTGAACAAAAACCACTGGCAAAGAACTACAAGGGCCATGTGAACTCAGTGATTAAAGTTGGAGTTAGTTTAAACAACGTGACCACTTTATCTCACCGGTCATTATTCTGGTCCTCATCTCCTATAAGACTCAAACTTTCAGGTTAGAAACAAAAAGACAGATTTTTAAGTTTGAATCTTTTAACTTGAAGAGCATGTGGAATAACAGAAGAGGGCTCAACTTATAGCCAAAGTACTGCTTTTTGGTCCAGAATCTACCATGCTTCAGTGGGATGGCTTAAGGAACATCATTCTCTCTGGGTCTCTGTTTTGTCATATAGAGAAGTGCCTTCTCCATTTCAAAATGTTGTTCTTAGAATCAGAAAAGTTAATGAATTTTACATTGTCAAATGCCACATAATATCAGTTGTTATTGTTTTGAGAATACACATGGTTTTAAATTCTGGACCTTCATGTGAATTCTGGAGAGTTGGATTTCTTCCACTTCTTACAGGTTGTGCACCCTTGAGCACATTATTTAACCTCTCTGGGTATCTGATTCTGCATATGTAAATTGGAAACAATATGTATGTCATTATGTTATGTACATTTTAGCAAGATATACATACTATCTAGTTGAGT
>NW_011922502.1:0-1662 GCF_000151845.1 Pteropus vampyrus
TTTTATTTTTATTTTTTATTAAATTTATTGGGGTGACATTGGTTTTAAAATTATATAGATTTCAAGTGTACAGTTCAATAATACATCATCTGTATATTGCATTATGTGTTCATCACCCAAAGTCAAATCTTTTGTCACTATATATTTGACCCCCTTTACCCTCATGTACCTCCTCCGCCCTCCCTTTCATATAGTAACCACTAAACTGTTGTGTGTGTCTTTGAGTTTTGTCTTGTTCATTTGTTGCTTTCATTTACTCATATCCCACATATGAGTAAAATCATATCATTTTCAATTTTTTCTGTTCAGTTATTTTGCTTAGCATGATAATCTCAAGATCCATCCATGTTGTCACAAGTGGCAATGTTTCATCGTGCTGTTTCAAATTATCTTTATACTTACTATTTTTTTTTCTTGTCTGCTTGATAATTTATTTTCTGTGAGCTGGAAAATGAAGTTTTCCAATATGTCATGACTTTCCTTCTGACTGTTGAAACTTCTGCTTTATATATTCTGAGGCAGTGACTAAATTTCTGATATTCAATTTAGTTATTTTGTTCTTGATGTGTTTCTTTTTATCATTAATAATTGTATCCTAAATTCTGTTGTCACTTTTTTATATTGCTATACCAACTTGTTATTTGAAAGTTAGATTTACCTAGTATGTCTTTTTTCCATCCCTTTTTCATTTTTTTATCAGATTAAAGATTTTATTTTCATAAAGGGAAACATTTTTTTCTTTTTCATCTTTATTGAAATATAATAGACAATTAGCTGCTTGTATTTACATTGTACAATCCAATGAGCTTTTTTTTCACTTATAGTTGTCATACAATGATATACTAGTTTAAGTTGTATAACATAGTGATCAGAGATCCACATAACTCGCAAAGTGATCACCCCTCTTTGCCCCCTTACATATTTATTATAACATTATTAACTGTTTTCCTTATGCTATGCTTTATATTTCCATGTCTATTTTGTAACTATCCATTTGTACTTCTTAATCCCTTTGCCTTTTTTCACCATCCCCCCAACCCCTCTCCCATCTAGTAGCCCTCAAAATATTCTCTGTATCTATGAATTTATTTTCATTTTTGTTGTTGTTTTTGTTGTTGTTTATTTTTTTCTTTAGATTCCAGATGTATACGAAATGGTGGGATATTTGTCTTTCTCTATCTGACGTTTCATTCAGTGCAATATCCTCTAGGTCCGTCAAGGAAATATCGTTTTCTGTCCCCTTCCTCTTAGTCTGCATGTCTTTTAATCTGAAGTGAGTCTCTTGTAGGCAGCATATGTAGGGGTCTTATCCATTCAGCCACTATATCTTTTGGTTGGAGCACTTCATTCTTTTCCATTTGAGGTACTTGTTCATAGGAATGTAGTTATTACCATTTTTTATTGTTTTGATACATGTTTTTTGATACACGTTTTTTCTTCTTAAAGAAGTCCCCCCAACATTTCCTGTAATACTGACTTGGTGTTGATAAATTCCTTTACTTTATTTTTGTCTAGAAAGCTCTTTATCTATCCTTCGACACTAAATAATAGCTTTGCTGGATAAAATATTCTTGGTTGTAGGTCCTGAATTTTTATCATGTTGAATATTTTGTGCCAAGATCTTCTGTCTTGCTTAGTTTCTTTTAAGAAACCAGCTGCCAG
>NW_011922503.1:0-1662 GCF_000151845.1 Pteropus vampyrus
CCGCGCGCGTCTATTCGGCGTTCGTGCGCGTTTATTCGGCCACCGTGCGTGTCTATTCGGTCCACCGTGCGCGTTTATTTACAGTCCACCGTGCTACTACAGTTGCTTTCAGTAAATTACGAAGCATTCATGAGACGGGACTAGAAGGAACAGCTAGGAATAGGAGTTGCACCGCCCCCTACACCGCCCAGCGCGCCCACGTGCACCTGCTGGGGTAACATCCCACCACTGCTGAAGAGCGAGGCCACCTGCTGGTCATTCTCCGCATGGCCGGCGACGGGTCTCCATGGGTCCAGACGCCAGGCCCGCCCCTGGGGCTCCCAGCACCTGGTGGGCTGAGCATGCGGGCCCACCCACGCAGACTCAGGCACCAAGACCAGCTGGGGAACCGGCCTCCAGGTCCTCCTGCATGGACCAAGGCAGCAGGCTGGTCCCCACGCGTCCAAGCACTGGCCTTGCTCACCTGCCGACTCAGGTGCTGGGCCTGCCCGGCCAAGGACCCCGGCCAAGGACCCCAGCCGCTCCGCACCTACGATCACCGCCAGACGGCCCGGCTGGAGCCCTGCTTTGCCTGCTGGAGCCTGTCCGTAAAGGCCTGAAGAGGCGCTGCCTTCTCAAATGGTGAACACTGCTGCCGGGCCACAGGGCCGGGAACAATCGGGGACACGCGCCGCCACCGAAGGAAGCCGATGAAACTGCCATGACCGACCCGGAGGACGTGGGGGGTCCGGGGACTGTCTGGCGAAGGACGGAACGCGAGCCCCCTCCAAGATGAAAACGGGGCGAGGGGAGCTGCTTCCTCCTCTTGGGCCGGGGCGCGGGAGAAGCGCCCGGTGCGGTGGCGGCCAGGCGACAAAGGGACCGGAAAGGAAGCGTGGGCGCGGGGACGGCCGGCACCGCTCGCTCGGCAGCTTTCGCCCGCTCCGTTCCAGCGCTTCCGCCCCCAGGTGTGCGCCTAGGGAGGGGCTCGCACAGGCACACGAGAGCCACACGCACAAGAATGTTCACAGGAGCGTGGTGCAAAAGGCCCCCGAACCGGGCAAGAGTCGAATGGATCTCGAGATAACCATGCCGAGCGAAGCGAGCCAGACAGAAAAAGTTAGAAACCACATGATATCGCTTCTATGTGGGATATAAACCTAAAAGCAACACACGAACAGGACAAACAAACAGAGACTCATGGACATGGACTATAGACCAGTGGTTACCAGAGGGCAGGGGGAGCGGGGAGGCAGACGGGGTACAGAGGGTCAAAGATGTGGTGACCGAAAGAAATCTAACTACGGGAGGTGAACACACGGCGTCATATGGATGTGCCTTACTGTTAAAGTGTGCAGTTGACACATATTGGATTTCGCTAACCAATGTCGCCATAATAAAAAAAAAATTAACTAATTTAAAAAAAAAGTAGAATGGATGAATTGTGGCACATTCGTGTGGTAGATCACTGAACACCAGTGACAGTGACCGAACAATGGCTATAAACACAAATGTGGGCAAATCCCCCCCAAATAAAACATCGAACAAAATAAAGGTCGCAGAAAAACATTTGTGCTGTGATTACATTTACATACGACTCAGAACATTGAAAAAAAAAACCCCTAAAAATCAGTTTGCTTAGGGATGTACACATTTGTGATAAAGTGAGCAAAACGATGATTA
>NW_011922504.1:0-1661 GCF_000151845.1 Pteropus vampyrus
TCAACACACCTACACATACCTACACACACACAGAGAAACACACACCTACACACACTCTACACACACACAGAAACGCACACCTACACACACCTACGCACACCAACACACACACAAACACACACCTACACACACCTACGCACACCAACACACACACAGAGAAACACACACCTACACACACCTACGCACACCAACACACACACCTACACACACCTACACACACACCCCTACACACACACCTACACACACCTACACACACACCTACACACACACACAAACACACACACAAACACACACCTACACACACAGAGAAACACACACACACATCTACACACACCTACACACACACAGAGAAACGCACACACCTACACACACAGAGAGAAACGCACACCTACACACACCTACACACACCTACACACACACCTACACACACACCTACACACACACCTACACACACAGAGAGAAACGCACACCTACACACACCTACACATACAGAGAGTAACACACACCTACACACACCTACACACACCTGCACACTCCTACATACAAACCGAGAAACACACACACCGACCACACCTACAGACACACCGAGAAACACACACCTACACACACCTCTATACACACAGAGAAACACACACACCTACACACACCTACACACACCTACAGACACACCGAGAAACACACACATCTACATACACCTATACACACCTACAGACACACCGAGAAACACACACTTACACACACCTGCATACACACAGAGAAACACACATACCTACATATACACAGAGAAACACACACACCAACACACACACCTACACAGAGAAAAGCACACACACACCTACACACACCTACACACACCTACACACACACCGAGAAACACACACCTACACACACCTACACACACACAGAGAAACACACACCTACACACACCTACACACACACCGAGAAACACACACACCTACACACACCTACATACACACCGAGAAACACACACCTACAGACACACCGAGAAACACACACACCTACACACACCTACATACACACCGAGAAACACACACCTACACACACCTACACACACCTACACACACACCGAGAAACACACACCTACACACACCTACACACACACAGAGAAACACACACCTACACACACCTACACACACACCGAGAAACACACACACCTACACACACCTACATACACACCGAGAAACACACACCTACACACACCTACAGACACACCGAGAAACACACACACTTACACACACCTACATACACACCGAGAAACACACACCTACACACACCTACAGACACACCGAGAAACACACACATCTACACAGAGAAAAGCACACACATACCTACACACACCTACACACACCTACACACACACAGAGAAACACACCTACACACACCTACAGACACACCAAGAAACACACACACCTACACAGAGAAAAGCACACACATACCTACTCACACCTACACACACACAGAGAAACACACACCTACACACACCTAATACACACGGAGAAACACACACTCACTCACTCTCTCTCCTATCTCAGATACTTTCCAAGTGAGACGCCTGACTAACAAGCACCGATGATGGCTTAACCCTTTCCCCGTTTTGAAAGGGGTCTGTGCACCCTCACTCTGATGAGCCCCGACAGGGC
>NW_011922505.1:0-1661 GCF_000151845.1 Pteropus vampyrus
TCAGGCCCCCGGAGCCGGGGCGGGGCGTTGCTGGGCGCCGCCCCCAGCCCCGCAGGGGACGCACGGGCTTCGGCCGCTGGGTGCGCTTTCGCCGAGGTCCGGGCCGCGCGGGAGCCCGGTGCCTGCCGCCGCCCCGTCTGTCCGCGTCGGACCCACCGGAGCCAGGTGCGAGCGGGGACGGCAGGGACGGAGCGATGTCCACGGCCGGGGGGGGGGGACTCCCCGCGCACGCCCTGCGCGGTAGGTGGGCGCTGCCGGCGCCCGTGGGCGAGCCCTCAGAGCACCCCGGCCCTGTGCTCGCCGCCTCACACCGCCCCTTGGTGGTGAGATGGACGCCGCCCGCTCACTCTCACACACTCACGCGCGCACATTCGGTCACGCGCGCGCACGGCGCCCCCCAGCCCTGCCCTCTCTGGCCAGGGCACGGACCCGGGAGGCCGTGAACGGGGAGGAAGGAGCCTTGCTCCGGGGGCCAGAAATTCTGCTAACTCGGGCCGAGGGAGCCCCTCACTGGCCCGCCGAGCCGGGGCTGGGGGCTACAGGGTCAGACCCGGGCGGACAGTGTCCCCGCGGGCGCGGAGGGCGGGCGCTGAGCAGGTCCTGGGTCTCCGCGCGGCTGGTAGGCGCGCCGGGCAGGGCGAGCTGGGCCCTCTCTGTGACACTGAAACTCCCAAACCCGCGAGTCCCCGGGACCTCACGGCCCCCGTGCGCCCCCGCGTGTTTGTGCTGCCGTGGTCTCGGGGTGACTGGTGGAGCCCCCTTCCAGCCGGCCTCAGCCCGGCGAATTCGGTTTCTGGTTTCCGGCTCTTGGAGAGCAGGTCTGCGCTCATGGGCTTTGACTCCCTTTGCCCCCTTTGTCACCTCTCCCGAAACCGCAGCCCAGAGCTGGGTTGGGCGGGATGGGTGCCCCTCGGCCTTTCCAGTTCCAGAACGTCCTTCTCCCCCCACCCCACCTCGCTCCGCCCCCGCTGGTTCCTGGGGTCTGCGCTCAAAGTGGACATTTGGAGCAGGGTGGGTGTGAGGGATTTGACTGTTGGTGCATCGGGTGACTCCGCTAGGAGGTGGCCTCTGAGGACCCCCACGTGCCCAGCTGCTCCATGCCTCAGCCCTGCTCAGGGGCAGCTGCTGGAAAGGAGACCTCTTTAGGGGAACTCCCCAAGGTCAACCAGTCTACCAGGCCATGAAGCAGTGCCCTAAGTCCAGAGAGGGTCTCAGGTCTGCTGAGAAGCCCCAGGGGGTGGCTCCACGGACCAGCAGGTTTAAGCAGAGGCAGTGTGCCCCACCCCCACCTTTGGGTCCTTCAGGGGACACAGCTGGCCGCCACAGCTTCGCTTCACCATCCGCACTTAGTCACTGGGATAGATCGTTCTGGCTTACACGGTGGATTTGGGGGGCATTGAGCCACATTTGGGGGTGCAGTCCAGCCACACACATGCACAGGATTATACAGTGCTGCCAAGAAAAGACTATTATATTTGCAGCTTAGTTGGGGACACGTTATGAAAACAACTTTCAGACTCTCTGAGGCCAGTGCCAAATAGCGTTCTGATCCTTCCTCTTCGATTCACTGTGCAGCAGTTTTTTATACCTCTATATTTTCACAATTTAAGAAAGAATTGGGTGTTTTGTAGGCATGGGAAGAAAAGGAGGGACGTGCGTTC
>NW_011922506.1:0-1661 GCF_000151845.1 Pteropus vampyrus
CTTTCCAGATCAGGGAAGTCATTTTCATGTATGAGTCAGTCACATTCAAAGCAACTCAGTTGCTTTCCCTCCTTTTCCCAATGGCAGGCTCAGAAGTGGAGGTTTAGGAAGAATGACTGGGCTTTGAATAAGTCCAAGTAGAGAATTCTTAAATCTGTTCCCAGGTAAAGTGATCTGCATCCCTCTGGGGCCTGAGTTTTTTATAATTGGGGTGGGATTGGAGGAGAGGCAATGGGATCTGAAAACCCAAAATCTTGCCCCTCGCCCCCCCCGGGTGCCGCCTCAGGGGCCTACTCCCTCTCGGGCCTGCGCATGAGCCCCGAAGAGCGCCGGATGACGGCATTAGACGGGCCAGGACGCGAGGAAGAGACGGGAAGTCCAGATCCCCGTGCCACCGCTAGCCTCGAAGCAGACTCGATGGCCCGGGTGAGCTGGGATTCTACCCCGAGGAGACCCCCGGGGCCATCCGTCTGCCAGGGGGCAGAGATAACAGGATCCCAGTTCCTTGCGACTGTGGACTTCAACTCCCAGAGAGACGCGCACCGGGACCCCCAGGCGCGTGTCCCGCTTCGGATGTCTTTCTAGGCACTCTGCCTCGTCCCTACTCCCGACAAGGAGCCCGAAGGCAGAGGCAGAGGCAGAGGCAGAGACCGCCGCTCCCGCTCGGCCAGCAGCCCAGGACAGCCAAGGCGACTGGGAAGGCCGGGAAGGGCTCGCGGGGCCCGCCTGGGCCTTTTTCGAACCACAAAGGGCGGAGGGAGAGGCCGGGCTCTCCAGAGCGGCCGCATTTCTGGAGCCGCAGTGCCATCAAGCGGATTCATTTTGAGCACGGGCCTTCAGCCCGTGTGTGTACGTGTGTGTGGCTGCCATGCGGAAGGACTGTGGTGGCAGGCAGGGTGGGACTGGGGCACCGAGAGGGGCCGCGGCCGGGGGCCCGGACCCGGGCGGCCGCCAGCACACCTCCAGAGTGGCCACGGAGGCGGCACGGGCAGTGGAAGGGGCCCGACTTGCCCGGCCAGGAGCCCCGGGGCTCCCCAGGCGCGGTGGGGGCGTGGCCTCGGCGTCCGCCATGTTTCCAAACACGGAGCCCAGCGGGAGCGCCCACGCCGGGGCGGGGAGGGGGCCTCTGGTCCCCACCGCCTCCCGGGCCCTTGCCCTCCGTGCCCGAGCCGGGTCGGCCAGGGGGCTTGCCCCGGGGTCTCGGGGCCACGCGCGGAGCCCGCAGCCGGCCGCCCTGTGGGCGGTAGCGTTTTCCAGACCCCGTGGGGGAGTGTCCTGGATCTCTGGCGCCTGGGCCCCGCCACGCCACGCCACGCCACGCCACGCCAGGGAAGAGGCTTGCGGGCCCAGCGTTCCTTGTGTTTGGCTTCCTTTCTGTTCCCGCCAGAGAGAGGCAGGGTCCCAGGCCCCGCGGTGCCCCTCCCACAGGGCCCTTCCTGTCCCAAGGGACACGGGTCTCCAGGCCCACTGGGCGGCGGATCCCACCGGGTCGGGTCACACCGGGCTAGGATGCGCACTTGGAGAGGGTCGGCCTCGTCAAGAGTGAGGTGACGGAGGTCCGTTTTCCGCACGTCTGCTCGGGAACGTGGCGGCCCGGGCGGCCGAGGATGCCGTATTCTTGTATTCTTCGGCCCTGGCCCGAGCCAGGGCCGAAGAATACA
>NW_011922507.1:0-1659 GCF_000151845.1 Pteropus vampyrus
CCTGCAGACAGCTGTGGGTCTGATTTCGGCCTCCGTGCCTCTTGAGCTTTGCGATCACCTCTTTGAGCCTTTCATTTCTTCATTTTGAATGCGTACACGGGGACCATTACGACCATCCCAGGCAGAAAGGTGAGGAGAGGGAGGTGTCTGCTTCCGTCCTGAAGTCTGCTTTCCAATGCGGAAAGCAGGAAGGAGCAGAGGCCTTAGGAAGGAGCCCCGGGGCCTCTGGGATGAAAAGACATCCTGCTGAATTGTGGCTCTGGAACGCCCGGTGTCCACACTCCGGGGAGGTGGAGGTGCTGGGAGCGGCCTGCCTTCTCTGGTAGACCAGGGGTCCAGCCAGGTTTCCTTCGAAAATCCACCATATACATATATATGCATATAGATGAACATATATATGCATATATATGTATATGGTAAATCTGGCAAAAAGCTCTCTAGTGACGTCCATTTTGAGCCGGAACTGCAGACTTCCGAGATAGGGCTCACTTGCGGCAAATTCACGGCCCTCCCGACGCCTCGGGGCTTTGAGGGCGATGCTCGGTCGTCTGCGGGTACGGGGGTACGGAAGTTGCGGAAGCACTCACTGACACTTTGAGCCCCTAGGGGTACAAACGACGTCTCATTCCTCTCTGTATCCTCGTGCAGAGCTCCAGGCCACCCACAGACAGCGTACCCAGGGATGCTTTGGCCCCTCCGTCCCTGGAGGCCGTCACCCGCCGGAAGAGGTCAGTTGGGGGACACTGCAGACAGCTGTGGTCTGATTTCGGCCTCCGTGCGTCTTGAGCTTTGCGATCACTCTTTGAGCCTTTCATTTCTTCATTTTGAATGCGTACACGGGGACCATTACGACCATCCCAGGCAGAGAGGTGAGGGAGAGGGAGGTGTCTGCTTCCGTCCAGAAGTCTGATTTCCAATGCGGAAAGCAGGAAGGAGCAGAGGCCTTAGGAAGGAGCCCCGGGGCCTCTGAGATGAAAAGAGATCCTGCTGAATTGAGGCTCTGGAACGCCCGGTGTCCACACTCCGCGAAGGTGGAGGTGGTAGGAACGGCCTGTCTTATCTCAAACGTCTAAGGAAAATACAGCCTTTTGTTATAAAAATCACTATATATATATATATATATATATATATATATATATATGAATATATATATAGAAAGAGTGAGAGAAATAGACAGATACATAGATAGATAGATAGGTAGATAGAGAGAGAGAGTGAGAGGGAGAGAGAAAGAGAGAGAGATAGAGATATAGAGATATCTATAGATTCAGATACAGATATAGATATAGATATATCTAGGGGAGCTCTGGCAAAAAGCACTCTACTGACGTCCATTTTGAGCCGGAACTGCAGACTTCCGAGATACGGCTCACTTGCGGCAAATTCACGGCCCTCCCGGCGCCTCGGGGCTCTGACGGCGATGCCGGTCGTCTGCGGGTACAGCGGTACAGAAGTTGCGGAAGCACTCACTGACACTTTGAGCCCCTAGAGGTACAAACGACGTCTCATTGCTCTCTGTATCCTCGTGCAGAGCTCCAGGCCACCCACAGACAGCGTACCCAGGGATGCTTTGGCCCCTCCGTCCCTGGAGGCCGTCACTCGCTGGAAAGGGGTCAGTTGGGGGACACTGCAGACAGCTGTGGGTCTGATTTCGGCCTC
>NW_011922508.1:0-1659 GCF_000151845.1 Pteropus vampyrus
AAGCATACTTGCATTCCAGGCTTCAAGGCTCCATCAGTGCTCGGAAGGCCCGCTGACACATCCCAGAGACAGTTTCAGTTACCATATGCATGAGAAAACACTGTTCGTTTATGGACCCGGGCTTCTGAGGACACAGATTACAAATACATCCACACCAAACAATTTTCTTTAAATGTACCCGTTCAGCACCACACACACGCACAGACACACACAGAGTGGCTTTTTCTTTGGCGTTTGCCAAAAGACCGCATATGAAAGCTGTTATTTGACTCGACCACAGATTGCAGACATGCTGCCCCTGGAAGAGTACATGCTGCTGAATTCTTTCAGATGGCAAGCTCAAGACGATGGATGTCCAAAGACTTTTCCACCACCACTTTGGTACGGCAAAAGGGCACATGAGAAACAGCTTTACAGATCTGTCAGTCTGGGACGGAACACCCACCATGTCACACACAACAGAGTAAGAAGTGGTTCCAAACAAGTAACTATGACCTTAACCACGAGAACTGCAACTTCTCTCAGTACTTACTTAGAGGGCCGCCTTACTTCACAGCATCCAACAATGACTGCACTTCTGGATCATACAAGCCAGGCAATCCCAAAGGAGCTTGCTGTACAAGTGGTGCTCGCTTTCTCTCAGCTTTAGAGGATAGCTATCTCTTCTTAATGGCAAAATGGGACCAGAAGAATTGAAATACCTTACGACCTAATAAATCCCGGCAGTCTAATCATGTCTTTGCAGCACGTACGCTCTCTTCCAAAAGGCAACCGCCTGAACCCGCTTCGTACGAATTTCCACACTGAAAAGGCTATATTGTCAGTATGGATATCACAGCCTGTGGCTGTGGGTAGATTGCACATTTGCTTCCTGAACTACACTTCTCCAGGCTCATCTCCGAACAATCCTGCAGTCCTTTCAAAATCCCTGTATATCGCTATGCAGAGAAAAGAAGTACGGAGAGCCGTTTCTAAGGAGAAGCGGACAGAGTGGAATCTGCTCTTTTCAGAGATCTGATCCAACGTTATTCGCCAGAGTCATCTGACGTCTGCATTAAACAAATTTGGATCCCAGCCTCAGGCTCCATCGGTTGGTCAGTATCCCCCTGAAACATCAGTGGGAGACGGTTTCCCTTTCCATACTCATTGGAAAACATGGTCCGTTCGTTTCGGCCGGTGCCTCTGAATATTCAGGTTAAAGAACATCCTCTCCAGAAGGATTTCCCTTCATATTACCCTTCCTACGACACGCCACACAATGTGGCTTCCTTTGTGCCGAGGCGAAACACGATGGCAGACTAAAGCTTTTATTCTGCTCTTACTACACAGCACAAGCATACTGCCACTGTCTTATCACCCTTTTGTGCATTCTAGGCAGATAGCAAGCTAAGGAGAACGGATGTCAAAACTGTTTCCAACCAGCGCTTTGGTGCCGGACAAAGGACACGACCGAACAAATCTACGGTTTTGTCAGACTGGGATTGAGCCTGACTCAGGTCCCAAGGAACGGGGCTCAGTTCTTGCTCACATCCTAAATGCTTGACTCCAGGTACAGGCAAGAACTCCAATTTCTCTGCTTTCTTACAGTGCCGACTTTCTTTACAGCATACAGCAAAACTTGCCCCAAATGATCGAATACACGTCTGGACTAGAGAAATG
>NW_011922509.1:0-1659 GCF_000151845.1 Pteropus vampyrus
GTCGCAACGAAGGGTTTAGAAGAAAGAGCATGGGGTGGGGTTAAGCCTAGGCACACCTTCTGAATGAAAACTGTGCACAGCGTTCCAGATTCTCCTTCAGGTGTATTCTAAGAATAAACAATGGCTATTAAGCATAGGCACCTATCCAGAGACACGGTTGTTCTCAAGAACAGCCTGTAGGCTAGCGTCACCTGCAGAGGTCAGTTTTCCACTGTCAAGAAGGGGTAAGGTTTTTGTTTTGTTTGTTCATGTAGAGACATATGAACACTAAGAAGCTATTTAACAAGTTAGGTTGCCCAGCGTATTTTAGGAAATCATTTCCTCCTCAGATAAATGTGCTGATTTGCTTAGCACTGCTTCAGAAAGCAGACAAAGCAATCCAAAAAATGCAAATATTGTGTTGTTGTTGTTGTTTTTTTTAACATTGGAGGAAAGAATAAAATGTCCTATTTGAACATACTGCCCTGTTTCTTTCCGAAGAAAAAAAAATCTCAGATCCCTATAAAATGCAGATAAACACAGTATAATTGAAATCTTCCAAAGAAAAAAATATGAAAAAAAAAATTATTTTCAGTCAGTCTACAATGGAAACCACTGGAGAATTTTCCAATAAAACAAAAGCAGTGATCAGAATAGCTAACAGCTCTTTCTTTTGGTTACAGTAAAAATATTTAAATGACCACAGGCAGTTATAAACAATAGTAATTCCCTCAGATATCTATCTGGTCCTCCTGTTGGTTCTTCCTTCCAAAAAAGCAGGTGGATCAAATGTTATTGCCTCAGGAAGTATATGACTGAAATAAGCGCTTTTTATCTTTTGAACTTGGGTTTTCTCTTCTGAATAGTTATTTTTCTTCTGCTGGTTTATATTCTCCCATGGTTAAAATTCCCCCAGTCTCCCCCGCCAATGATACGGTTATACACACACTATTTTCAGATCTTTAACTTCTCAACCCTAATAAAGAGATATAATACCTTGAGCCCATAACTAAAAGTAGGGGAAATTTAATTTCTTCTATACAGCATAGGTTTATATATAGATATATATATAATATATATATAGATATATATATATAATATATAATATATATAATATATCTATATCTATATATATATAGATATTAAACAAGAGCTCACCAAAGAGTGTTTTGAGACTCAATTTCTTCTTTCAAAACTATAAAAACAATAAACTGGTGTTCATAAAAACAATAAACTGGTGTTCATCAAACAGGATTAGACCTCATAAAGACTGATTTCTAACATCAACATATTACCCTTGATTTTGGTATGTGTTTTCTACAGATACTGTGTCAAAGCAAAAAAAAAAAAAAGGAAAAGGAAAAGCAACAGAAAAACTTAAAGAGGCAAAGAAACCTTTGCTCAAGGCTATTTTAATAGACAAGAGAGAACACATTTAAGTCTGAACTCAATTGCACTGAAACGAAGGGCAGTAGCCTTTTTAAAGGCTTCAATGAGAGGGAGATCCTAGCCTATCTGTGTTTGCTCAGAGAAAAAGGAAACTTCTCTGGCCTTTTGACACCACATTGGAGAAGACACCCGCCAGAGTTAGACTCCTACCTCAGACTGGAGATGGGGTGCTATCTTCTTTGATGACATTTCGAAGAGCAGTTTCTCAGCCCCTGAGATAGAAGTCTGTTT
>NW_011922510.1:0-1659 GCF_000151845.1 Pteropus vampyrus
TCACACTTTAATTAATGTCACCTGTCCAAGAAAATTATTTATTATATTTGAAAATTGTTTTGAATTCTTTATAACTTTATGTTTTTCAAAAATCATTAAGAGCTCATAATTTCTTCAAAACTGAAGAGGGAGACTATATGGATAACTAAGGGGCATATACTGTTTAACATTTTCACCCACGTACAGTAATAGAAAGATGTCTTATATATGATCAGCTAGAAACATTTTATAGGAAGGCTTATTTAAGTTATAAAGTAAACTATTGTGTCTTTTTCTTAGCCAATTTGAAAAGTATCTGAAAATACACGTATTTTTCGAGTCATTGATGTATAAATTGTAAATCTGCAATAAAAATGTTCGACATTTACAAATATTAAAAATATCCATATTACTATGACCCAGAAAAAATTCCACTTCAAGATATATTTAACCAACAGCAATTTTTTCAAACTTTAATGTGCATCCAATCACCTGAGGATCTTGTTAAAGTTAAAATTCTGTTTCAGTAGGTCTGGAGTGGAGTCAGAAATTCTGCAGTTCTGACTGACTCCTAGGTGATACATATGATCCTGGCCCATGGATCAACTTCAAACAGTCAGGGCCAGAGCAGTGGTTCTCAAAGCATGTTTCCCAGACCAGTGGCACTGGCATTATCTGTGGACTTATTAGAACTGTAAATGCTTGGATGCTACCCCAGAAACTCTGAGGTGGGGCCCCGAGATTTGTGTTTTAACAAACCTTCCATGTGATCTTGATATAGGTTAAAGTATATCAGCGTACACATATAGGAAGGTTCATAACTGCATTGTTCATAAAAGCTCAAACTGGAAAAAATCCAAACATCTATCAAAATTGATTAAATAAATTATGATATATTTATATAATGGATTACTTTACTACAATGAAAATAAACAACAATTACCCTCAATAATATGGATCAACATTTGTGAACAAATTGAGCATAAGAAGCAAAACATAAAAGGATACATATATATTAATCTACCTACAGAAAGTTTAAAAACAGTTACCATACTTTTAGGGATATATCTACATCAGTGGTAAAACTATAAAGAAAGTCAAAACCATAAAAGCCAGGATAAGGATCATCTCTAACCAAAGTGAAGGAGTTATGATATAGTGATGGAGGGATACATGGGGGATCTTGGAGAGCTAGAAGTATAATATGTTTTGACCTGAGTTGTGGTTATATTAATAGTTATACGAATAATAGCTTTGTAATTATTCATTCACAGTTAATTTATGTTTTATGCACTTTTAAAATTTGTAAAAATATAAGAAAATAATAAAGTGCATTTCTATCAGACCAATTTTATAATGATGTTTTTCTTTGTTAATGACTGAAATATCAGTCTAATGGCAATTTCTCTGTTGTCCACAAAAGGTTATTTCTAAAACAAGTAGAAATTCAGTCTAGTGTCGTGATATAGCATTAAGAAAGTATGTTTATGGGTTGAACAAACCTATTCATAATATTTCACTATATAATATTTATTGCTTCATAGTGACTGATTATAATATTTGAAGTAGTTTTGTTTCCCTATATGATGATATTCTTGGTAAAAACAAACAAAATAAACATGGAGTAGGGGCACAATTATATACTATGGCAGAGATACACTATTTCCTATACTGCTTTTC
>NW_011922511.1:0-1658 GCF_000151845.1 Pteropus vampyrus
AATGCAGTATCTAAGTGAAAATGTGCTGCTCAGACTGGGTGGTAACAGTGGTGGATAGTGTTTAGATTCTGTATGTATGGGAATAAAGAGCCAATTACTTAATTTCCAATAATATATGAAATAGAATGGAGAATAAAAATAACAAAAGTTTTCCGCCCTGTTACCATAATGGAGTACATATATCTAGTATATTTGTATGGATTTATGTGTGTGCTAAATTTATAAATATTTTGAGGTTGTAATCCTATACCATCTGCTTAATGTATGCATTTTTCACTTCATATAACTTGAGTCTCATATATATATACATATTGTATTTTATATATGGTAATATATGTCATGACATAAGGATATTCTACGTCCTTAAATATTAGCTGGGAATGTGCTACTTAAAACAAAAGTTAAATAGTATTCCACAAGTAGACTATATTACCCAAAACAAGAATTGAGAATTGGATAGCTTCTATCAGAGATTGAGTGGTGACTGGCTTCAGAAGTCTTTCAGAGAAGGGATCTGCTTGGGTTTGTTGTGCTTTCATCTTGCCACTTCAGAGCACCTTTGCTTGGGAGATTTGCCAATGAGTTTATACTCCTAGTTTGGTGAGGAAGCCAAGAGTTAGCTGGTCAGAGCTCTGTTCTTTGCTAGGCAAAGGTGCCCTTGTTCTAAGGTAGAAGTTACCTGATCCCTCTCCTACCACTGGCTGGGCTATCCTCACCTATCATAGGCCTGGACAGGCTGTTCATCCCCGAGACTCCTGTGAGATCTGATGTGTACCTACCTCTATGGTCCCTATAGAGACAGTGGGTGTTATTAGGTTCTGCTGGAATCTCTTTTGTATTTATCTGTCTGTCGCTGTTGCTTTCCTTTCAATCTAGTATATTTCTACCACTACTAATAGAAATCAGTCCTACTTTCTGGTTCATATGTATGGTTCCTAGTGTGTCATTTTCTGAACTCTAATACAGGCTTTTTCATAGTTTAATGTTGACAATGATATGTCTATGTGTTTATATCACCATTTTGCCTGAAAGTCTTTGAAACAATTCGTGTGTGTTTGTGTGTGTGTGCATGTGTGCATGTCTTAACTACATTATCAAATGGATATTCCAAAGCATACAGCAATTTACTTCTTAAGTTCCTGTTGAATAATCATATTATTTTATTTCATTGTGGCTTTGAGATATGTTTTTATGAGTATTTCTTGCATGCAAAATATATTTTAATCAGATTTGAAACACATTTTACTTATTAAATAGTATTACAAGTTATATGATATCTCACTACTCTAAGTTGGGACTTGTCTTTTATTTTGTGTTAGGAAGACAACTACTTTTCAAATTTCAACATATACAGCTCATCTTGGAACAGGACTCGCCTAGATAAAGAAAGAAAATATTGAATGACTTGGAGTCACTTTGGGAATCAGTAGGTATCATAGAGAAAGATATCTACCCAAGATTAGGTCCCACTTAACTTCTGCTGTCATGCAGGTGAAGCAAGAGGAAATGACTATCTAAGTTACCTATTGCCAAAATATCCATCCAACCATCAATTCTTTGTAAGGATGCCTTTGATGTATTAGGCACTTGTTCTAGGCTCAAAGGAACGAACAACGAAAAAAATATCGACACTAGTTCACAGAATTACTATTTAGTGA
>NW_011922512.1:0-1658 GCF_000151845.1 Pteropus vampyrus
TCATTTGCAGTGGGGTTCCCGCAGCTCCAGGGTCTCGGGGACGTGTGGAAGTTTAAGGATTAATCTCTCTCCGACGGGTCTCATGGCATAACCAAGAAAATGATCATTCGTTTAACTAAACGTTTTATTTTGAATAACAGCAGATTCCATGCAGTTGCAAGAGAGGGAGCGGGGAGAGAACACAGGGGTGACGTCCTGCACGACGCTGGTTCGGTGTCACGTCCCAGAGGCTGACACGGGTGTGGTCCAGACACAGCAGGTTCCGTCCCCACGGGGTCTCTCGCGCTTCCTCACCCCCTTTCCCCCCGCCCACCCCTCCTCACCCCCCACCAGCCACTCTCGTCTCCGTTCTGTAATTCCGTCACGTCAAGAATGCTACCTAAATGGGATCGCACACGATATATCTCCCTTGGGATTGGCTTCTTCCTTCAGCATCTTTCTCTAGAAGTTCACCCAGGTTCCCACGAATCCTGGGACCCCGTTCCTTTTTATCGCTGCGTGGCGTTCCACGATGTAGCAGACCGCGGTTTGTCTAACCGTTTACCAGTTGAGGGTCACCTGGGCTGGTTCCAGTTCTTACCTGTTCCGAATCAAGCTGCTGTAAACGGTCACCACGAGGTTTTGTATGAATAAGACCCTTCATCTCTGGGGTAAACGCCCAGGAGCGTAATTGCTGGGCAGTATGGCAATTGTTTGCTTACTTTTTTAAGAAGCCGTCAGTCACAAAATTTTCCAGAGTGGCTATACCACTTTACTTTCCCACCAGTGATGTGCGCTTTCGAATCTGTTTGTGTGGGGATTTCGGGGTTTAGGGGGCTTACTTTTCTTTACGGCTGAATTTTGGGAGTTCTTTGTATGTTGTAGATTCCAGTCCTCTGTCAGATGCACGGTTCGCAGATATTTTCTCCCAGCCTGCAGCTTGCCTTTGCGTTTATTTATTTATTTTTAATTATTTGCGCCTACAGCACCCGGTCTTCCTAGGTGGTCTCCCATCCAAGTCCTAACCAGGCTCGACCCTGCTCAGCTTCCGAGATCAGACATCGGGCTCGTTCAGGGTGGCGTGGCCGCAGACCAGGGACCATGGCCGCACGGGGGCGCGAACCCAGGACCTTCTGCGTGTGAGGCAGACGTGCTCACCGCTACGCCACGAAGCCACGTCCGGCTTTTCATTCTTTGAATGGCATCTTTCACTGAGGAAACATTTTTTTTCAAGCAAACGTTTTTAATTTGGATAAAGTCCAAGTTCTCAACCTGTCCTTTCAGCATCTTACTTTTAGTGTCAGGTCTAAGAATTCCCAGATCCTCAAGATTTCCTTCTACATTTTCTCCTAAACTTCTTGTGGTTTTACAATTTAATCCGTGGTCCATTTTGCGTTAACTTTAAGGTCGGCGGTGAGGTTTAGGTCAAGGCTCGCCTTTCCGCCTGCGAGTGGTCAGCTGCTTCAGCTCCGCTCATGGAAAGATTCTCCCCACGGAAGTGCCTTCGGCGTGGGCTCGCTCGTGCGGGTGTGCGTCCGGGGTCTCTGCTCGGTCGCCTCGATCCCCGTGTCTGCCAGCATCGTCCGGTCCCCATCGCTGCGGCCGTACACGCAGTAGGTCCCGAAGTCAGAGTGACCGATTCACTCCCAGCTTCCCTTCCTTTCAAAAGTAGTTAGCTA
>NW_011922513.1:0-1656 GCF_000151845.1 Pteropus vampyrus
CCTTTCCCCAACCACAGAGTCACACGATGGCCTTTTTCCTACCGTTTACCATGTTTAAAGACGCCCTTTCTTTGCGGACGTGCAGAGAACGCCACTAGGCATGCAAAGCTCGAAACCGTCCTTGATTAATTAACTCAATGTTGTTTGCCTGTTGAGGTTCTGTAAGTAAAATGCTTATCGGAGTTCCGAGCAGTGCACAGGGCCCGTGCTAACGTAGCGTGACAATGAGCTTAGCCCATGAAATGTCACTTATGGCTTCTGTAGAGGACAATTGGACAGCTGTAGTCAGTCAGGTACTCACCCCACGTGGTGAACTCCACGGGGGGCTCAAATAAGGGGCCTACCTCACAGTCCTGGGGGATGGATGTCTGAGATCCAGGCACGGGCAGACTCGGGATCCTTGAATGGGGTATGCCCTTGACCTCCCCCGGTCCCCTACTAAAGGCCCCACATCCTGATACCACCCCGATGGGTTAGGGTACCACATACGGGCTTGTGGGGCTGTCGGCCGGGGGGGGGTTCCTTAAACTTTGTCTCTTGCCCTGAATGACCAAGGTAACCCCGCTGAGGATAAAGCAGATAAGCTGCTACCAGAAATTATATAAAAAGACAGAGGACACAGTTCTTCCGCGAGCCTCATCTCTCAGACACCAGCAAAATTTCTCATTAGCGCTATCTGCCGCTTAATTAAGTCTTTTGGGGAAAGGTGAAAAGGAAGATGACCTTTTAAATAAAATCGACATTGCTCAAGTCTCAGGCGAAACCCATTTCCCCAGCCGTGTGACAGCGTAGCGCAGGATGCATACGAAGATGTCCGATGCTGTGTTCAGCGCGGGAGGCAGGACTTGGACAAAGCCTGCCGGGTTCCCAGGGCTGACCTGGACGTGCCGTGTAATCCCCGCCCTTGACCTTCGGCGTGGTCTGCCCGTGGCGGGCGCCCCTCTGGGGCCAGCTTCCGCCACGCAGCACGGGGGACGGGGTTCCGCAGACATCATCTTGCACAGATGGTCCACGTTCCTCACAGGTAGAGTTCATCGTGCGGCCGGTCGCCTGGCTCCCCCTGAACGATGAATTCCCTGCGCCTTTTCAAAGGTGCAGAGGCCAGAGACGGGAAGCGGCAGGCTCTCGGCTGTCCCCGCAGACGCCCGCTGTCACGGGCCCTGAGGGCTGAGGGGCACGAACTCCAGTGACAGCCGGGGCCTTGGAAGCAAACGCAGCATGCCGACGGGAACACAATGTCCACGGACGCCCAGCCCGCAGCCTCCGAAAACCAGCGGAGGGCCTTCCGCAGCCACGTCTGTCCCCGACGTCCAGAAGCTGGGCGACAAACGCGTGTTGTTTGAACCGTCCGTGTTCGTAGTGGCTTCTGCCAAGGAGCGGGAACACCGATCACCCAGGATGTCCAGAGAAGGTGTGGACAATACATCCTTCGTCCCGCCCCAAGAGAGGAGAGATGGTGTCCAAGCGCCGTGACTTCGACGGTCACGTGTTCAGCATCCTGTGGTCCGTCTGATAAGAAAGGTCACTGTGAGCGGACAGACGCTTAGAGGCAGCACGTGAGCAACAGCCCCAGGGAATGCGGGAATCAGGCGGGCGGCAAAGTGGGCAGGGAGGGAGGAGGAACTCATCGATTCTCGCTCTTCCTGCAGTAAACCG
>NW_011922514.1:0-1655 GCF_000151845.1 Pteropus vampyrus
GCGGGTTGTGGGGGCACAGTTGGGGGTCTCAGGGACACCGGGCTGTGGGCAGGTGGGTCCGCGGCGCTGTGAGGCCATCGGGGATTCTCCTCAGCTATAAGGGGCTACAGTGAGGAGCCGGGGCGGGCCGTCCAGTCTCTGACGTGGCGACCCCTACGGCTCCGGCGCGGTGGGATCGGGAACCCAAGGATGGTTTGGTCTCTGTCGTGGCGACCCCTAGCGCTCCGGGGAGTTGGGATCGGGAACCCGAGGGCGGTTCAGTGTCTGACGTGGCGACCCCTAGCGTTCCGTCGAGGTGGGATCCGGGACCGGAAGGTGGGCCGGCCAGTCTCTGACATGGCGACCCCTAGGGCTCCGGCGAGGTGGGATCGGGAACCCAAGGATGGTTTGGTCTCTGACGTGGCGACCCCTAGCGTTCCGGGGAGTTGGGATCGGGAACCGGAGGGCGGGCCGGCCAGTCTCTGACATGGCGACCCCCTAGGGCTCCGGCGAGGTGGGATCGGGACCCCGAGGGCGGGCCGGCCAGTCTCTGACATGGCGACCCCGAGGGCTCCGGCGAGGTGGGATCGGGCCCCCGAGGGTGGTTTGGTATCTGACGTGGCGGCCCTGAGAGCTCCGGCGAGGTGGGATCGGGACCCCGAGGGTGGTTTGGTATCTGACGTGGCGACCCCTAGCGCTCCGGGGAGTTGGGATCGGGAACCCGAGGGCGGTTCAGTGTCTGACGTGGCGACCCCTAGCGTTCCGTCGAGGTGGGATCCGGGACCGGAAGGTGGGCCGGCCAGTCTCTGACATGGCGACCCCTAGGGCTCCGGCGAGGTGGGATCGGGAACCCAAGGATGGTTTGGTCTCTGACGTGGCGACCCCTAGCGTTCCGGGGAGTTGGGATCGGGAACCGGAGGGCGGGCCGGCCAGTCTCTGACATGGCGACCCCCTAGGGCTCCGGCGAGGTGGGATCGGGACCCCGAGGGCGGCCGGCCAGTCTCTGACATGGCGACCCCCTAGGGCTCCGGCGAGGTAGGATCGGGACCCCGAGGGCGGCCGGCCAGTCTCTGACATGGCGACCCCCTAGGGCTCCGGCGAGGTGGGATCGGGACCCCGAGGGCGGCCGGCCAGTCTCTGACATGGCGACCCCTAGGGCTCCGGCGAGGTGGGATCGGGACCCCGAGGGCGGCCGGCCAGTCTCTGACATGGCGGCCCCCTAGGGCTCCGGCGAGGTGGGATCGGGACCCCGAGGGCGGCCGGCCAGTCTCTGACATGGCGGCCCCCTAGGGCTCCGGCGAGGTGGGATCGGGACCCCGAGGGCGGCCGGCCAGTCTCTGACATGGCGGCCCCCTAGGGCTCCGGCGAGGTGGGATCGGGACCCCGAGGGCGGCCGGCCAGTCTCTGACATGGCGGCCCCCTAGGGCTCCGGCGAGGTGGGATCGGGACCCCGAGGGCGGCCGGCCAGTCTCTGACATGGCGACCCCCTAGGGCTCCGGCGAGGTGGGATCGGGACCCCGAGGGCGGCCGGCCAGTCTCTGACATGGCGGCCCCCTAGGGCTCCGGCGAGGTGGGATCGGGAACCGGAGAGTCATTTAGTGTCTGACATGGCGACCCCAAGGGCTCCAGCGAGGTGGGAAGCGGGGAGGGGCCCCGAGGGCGGACCAAGCACTCTC
>NW_011922515.1:0-1654 GCF_000151845.1 Pteropus vampyrus
GTCCACGGGGACCATTACGACCATCCCAGGCTGAAAGGTGAGGGAGAGGGACGTGTCTGCTTCCGTCCTGAAGTCTGATTTCATCTGCGGAAAGTGGGAAGGAGCCGAGGCCTGAGGAAGGAGCCCCGGGGCCTCCGGGATAAAAAGAGATCATGCTGAATTGTGGCTCTGGAACGCCCGGTGTCCACACTGCGGGGAGGTGGAGGTGCTAGCAGCGGCCTGTCTTCTGTGGTAGACCAGGGGTCCACGCAGGTTTCCTTCGAAAATCCACCATATACATATAGATGAATATATATATGCATCTATATGTATATGGTAGCTTTGGCGAAAAGCTCTCTGGTCACGTCCATTTTGAGCCAGAATCGCAGACTTCCGAGAAAAGGCTCACTTGCGGCAAATGCACAGCCCTCCCTGGGCCTTGGGGCTCTGTGGGCCATGCCCGGTCATCTGCGGGTACTGGGGTGGCGAAGTTGGAGGAGCACTCACTGACACTTTGAGCTCCTAGATGTTCAAACTACGAGTCATTCGTCTCTGCATCCTCTTGCAGTGTTCAGGGCCGCCCACAGACAGCGTACCCGGGCATGCTTTGGCCCTCCGTCATGGCGGCCGTCACCCGCTGGAAAGAGTTCAGTTGGGAGACACTGCAGACAGCTGTGGGTCTGAATTCGGCCTCTGTGCCTTAGGAGCTTTGCGATCAGCTCTTTGAGCCCTTTCATTTCTTCATTTTGAATGTGTCCCCGGGGACCATTACGACCATCCCAGGCAGAAAGGTGATGGAGAGGGAGGTGTCTGCTTCCGTCCTGGAGGTCTGATTTCCACTGCGGAAAGCGGGAAGGAAGCCGAGGCCTGAAGGAAGGAGCCCCGGGGCCTCCGAGGATGAAAAGAGATCATGCTGAAATTGTGGCTCTGGAAATGCCCGGTGTCCACACTGCGAGAGAGGTGGAGAGTGCTAGAGAGCAGCCTGTCTTCTGTGAGTAGACCAGAGGTCCACGCAGAGTTTCCTTCGAAAATCCATCCATATACATATATATGCATATAGATGAATATATATATGCATATATATGTATATGGTAGCTTTGGCGAAAAGCTCTCTGGTGACGTCCATTTTGAGCCAGAATCGCAGACTTCCGAGAAAAGGCTCACTTGCGGCAAATGCACAGCCCTCCCGGGGCCTTGGGGCTCTGTGGGCCATGCCCGGTCATCTGCGGGTACTGGGGTGGCGAAGTTGGAGGAGCACTCACTGACACTTTGAGCTCCTAGAGGTACAAACTACGTGTCATTCGTCTCTGCATCCTCTTGCAGGGTTCAGGGCCGCCCACAGACAGCGTACCCGGGGATGCTTTGGCTCCTCCGTCCATGGCGGCCGTCACCCGCTGGAAAGAGTTCATTTGGGAGACACTGCAGACAGCTGTGGGTCTGAATTCGGCCTCCGTGCCTTAGGAGCTTTGCGATCAGCTCTTTGAGCCTTTCATTTCTTCATTTTGAATGCGTCCACGGGGATCATTACGACCATCCCAGGCTGAAAGGGGAGGGAGAGGGAGGTGTCTGCTTCCGTCCTGAAGTCTGATTTCCACTGCGGAAAGCGGGAGGGAGCCGAGGCCTGAGGAAGAGAGCCCCGGGGCCTCCGGGATTGAAAAGAGATCATGCTGAATTG
>NW_011922516.1:0-1654 GCF_000151845.1 Pteropus vampyrus
GTGAGACCTTAACAAGAGATAGGAACATAAAAAAGAACTAATCAGAAATGAAAAATACATTAGAAGGAATCAACAGTCAATTAGATGAAGCAGAAGAACAAATCAGGGATTTAGAAAAGAAGATAGCAGAAACCCCCAATCAGAACACCAATGACAACAAAAAAGAAGAATCAAAAAAATGAGATAGTTTAAGGGGCCTCTGGGACAACATCAAATGTAACAACATTTGCATCATAGGGGTACCAGAAGGAGAAGAGAGAGAACAAGGAATTGAAAATCTATTTCAAGAAATAATGACAGAAAACTTCCCTAATCTGGTGAAGGAAATAAACATACAAGCCTAGGAAGCACAGAGAATATCAAACAAGATGAACTCAAAGAGGTCCACGCCAAGGCACATCATCATTAAAATGCCAAAGGTTAAAGACAAAGAGAGAATCTTAAAAACAGCAAGAGAAAAATAATCAGTTACCTACAAAGGAGCTCCCATAAAACTGTCAGCTTATTTCTCAATAGAAACTTTGCAGGCCAGAAAAGATTGGCATGAAATATTCAAAGGAATGAAAAGCAAAGACCTACAACTAAGGGAACTCTACCCAGCAAAGCTGTCATTTAGAATCGAAGGACAGGTAAAGAGCTTCCTAGACAAGAAAAGCTAAAGGAATTCATCAATACCAAACCAGTATTACAAGAAATGTTAAAGGAATTTCTTTAAAAGAAGGAGAAGATTAAAAATATGAATAATAAAATGACATAAGTAGTATTTATCAACGATTATTTTAAATGTAAATGGATTAAATGTTCCAGTTAAATGATAGAATGGCTGAATGGATAAGAAAACAAGACCTTCACGTATGCTGCGTACAAGAGAATCACTTCAGGTTGAAAGGCATGCACAGATTGAAAGGAAAGGAATGGAAAAACATATTTCATGAATTAAAAATGAAAAAAAAGGCTAGGGCAGCAGTTAAAATAGACTTTTTTTAAAAAAGACTATAACAAGAGACAAAAAAGGACCAAGCAATTATTTATATTATAATATAAATAATTATATTATTTATTTTATTAATGTTAGTGTTGAATATAATTAAATATAATTAAATAAGTAGCTAATATTGAATTAATATTTACAAGAACAAGTGGTAAAATGCACAAGCTATATGGGCTTACAGACATTCAAATTAATATTTATCTAAAAGTTTTTTTAAAAAGAAAAAGAAAATAATTTTAAAAGGGAATAATAAAAGAAAAAATGTAATCCTTGGGCTAAAACATGATTCTTCCTTTTTGCCAAACATAAAAAACAAAATTCAAGATCTAGATTCATATTTGTAAGTTTTCTGACCTCCAACAGCGAAGTCCTAAAACAGAAGCAATTGGAGTAACTGGAAGTAAGCTACTTTGAAAAAAGACTCAGATCCTCACAGGCTTTAGGTCATGGTATACCGGTGAGGCCATTGCTGACTGCACTGTTTAAAATAAAAACATTCCCTGCACTTGGGTCTCATGACACTTAATTGTAGTAATATTCTGTGAATGTTTAAATTAAATTTTGAAATTTTTATAGATACACTGGAAGTTGCAAAGGTAATAAAAACAGGTCACATGTACCCTTAACCCATTTCCCCCCATAGGTATTCTTACCTAATTATAG
>NW_011922517.1:0-1653 GCF_000151845.1 Pteropus vampyrus
TTCCTGCTTTCCGCTTTGGAAATCAGACTTCAGGACGGAAGCAGACACCTCCCTCTCCCTCACCCATCTGTCCAGGGATGGTCGTAAATGGTCCGCGTAGACGCACTCAAAATGAAAGAAATGAAAGGCTCGAAGAGGTGATCGCAAAAGCTCATAAGGCACGGAGGCCGAAATCAGACCCACAGCTGTCTGCAGTGTCCCCCAACTGACCTCTTTCCAGCGGGTGACGGCCTCCAGGGACGGAGAGGCCAAAGCCTCCCTGGGTCCGCTGTCTGTGGGTGGCCTGGAGCTCTGCACGAGGATACAGAGAGGAATGAGACGCCGTTTGTCCCTCTAGGGGCTCAAAGTGTCAGTGAGTGCTTCTGCAACTTCTGTACCCCAGTACCCGCAGACGACCGATCATCGCCCTCAGAGCCCCGAGGCGCCGGGAGGGCCGTGAATTTGCCGCAAGTGAGCCGTATCTCGAAAGTCTGCAGTTCCGGCTCAAAATGGACGTCACTAGAGAGCTTTTTGCCAGATCTACCATATACATATATATGCATATATATGTTCATCTATATGCATATATATGTATATGGTGGATTTTCGAAGGAAACCTGTGTGGACCCTGGTCTACCAGAGAAGACAGGCCGCATCCAGCACCTCCACCTCCCCGGGGTGTGGACACCGGGCGTTCCAGAGCCACAATTCAGCACGATCTCTTTTCATCCCAGAGGCCCCGGGGCTCCTTCATAAAAAAAATCTGCTCCTTCCTGCTTTCCGCTTTGAAATCAGACTTCAGGACGGAATGCAGACACTCCCTCTCTCACTTTCTGCAGGGATGGTCGTAATGGTACCCGTGGACGCACTCAAAATGAAGAAAATGAAAGGCTCGAAGAGGTGATCGCGAAGCTCATAAGGCACGGAGGCCGAAATCAGCCCCACAGCTGTCTGCAGTGTCCCCCAACTGACCTCTTTCCAGCGGGTGACGGCCTCCAGGGACGGAGGGGCCAAAGCCTCCCTGGGTCCGCTGTCTGTGGGTGGCCTGGAGCTCTGCACGAGGATACAGAGAGGAATGAGACGCCGTTTGTCCCTCTAGGGGCTCAAAGTGTCAGTGAGTGCTTCTGCAACTTCTGTACCCCAGTACCCGCAGACGACCGATCATCGCCCTCAGAGCCCCGAGGCGCCGGGAGGGCCGTGAATTTGCCGCAAGTGAGCCGTATCTCGAAAGTCTGCAGTTCCGGCTCAAAATGGACGTCACTAGAGAGCTTTTTGCCAGATCTACCATATACATATATATGCATATATATGTTCATCTATATGCATATATATGTATATGGTGGATTTTCGAAGGAAACCTGTGTGGACCCTGGTCTACCAGAGAAGACAGGCCGCCTCAAGCACCTCCACCTCCCCGGGGTGTGGACACCGGGCGTTCCAGAGCCACAATTCAGCACGATCTCTTTTCATCCCAGAGGCCCCGGGGCTCCTTCCTAAGGCCTCTGCTCCTTCCTGCTTTCCGCTTTGGAAATCAGACTTCAGGACGGAAGCAGACACCTCCCTCTCCCTCACCTTTCTGCCAGGGATGGTCGTAATGGTCCCCGTGGACGCACTCAAAATGAAGAAATGAAAGGCTCGAAGAGGTGATCGCGAAGCTCATAAGGCACGGAGGTG
>NW_011922518.1:0-1653 GCF_000151845.1 Pteropus vampyrus
TCAGAATGAGTTAGACTTAAATGTAAGATCTGAAAACATTAAACTCTAGAAGAAAACATAGGGAAAATGCTCTTATTGGTCCTGGGCAATGTTTTTTTTTTGTGAGATATAACACTAAAGTACAAGCAACAAAAGCAAAACTAAACAAATGGGACTACCTCAAACTAATAAGCTTCTGCACATCTAAATAATGATCCAAAAAAAAAAAAAGAAAAGAAAACCTATGGAAAGGGAGAAAATATTTGCAAACTACATATCTGACAAGGGGTTAATATCCAAAATATATAAGGAACTCATACAACTCAATAGCAAAAAGCAAATAATCCAATTTTAAACTGCGCAAAGGACCTAAAAAGACAAAAGATGTTTAAATGATCAATAGTTACACGACATGGTGCTCAATCATCAGTGTAGTAGAAACCAAAACTACAATGTGACATCAACTCACATCTGTTAGAATGGGTATTATCAAAAAGATAAGAAATAATAAGTTCTGGTAAAGATGTGGGAAAAAGGGAACCCTCACATACGGTTGAATGGAATGAAAAGTGATACAACCACTATGGAAAACAGTGCAGAAGTTCCTAAAAAAAAAAAAAAATTTATAAGTAGAACTACCATATGATCCACAATTCCACTTCTGGGTATATATCCTAAGGAAATAAAATCATTATTTCAAAGAGATATCTGTACCTTCATGTTCACTGCAGCACAACTCACAATAGCCAAGACGTGGAAACAACCTAAGCGTCCACCAATGGATGAATGAATATAGAAAATGTGATATATAAATAATAAATAACAAATAAATAATATATAAATGATATTTATACATATAAAAATATTAGCCATAAAGAGAAGGAAATCCTGCCATTTGTAACAACATGGATGAAAGCTGAGGGTATTATGTTAAGTAAAATAAGTTAGAAATAAAAAGATAAATACTAGATGGTCTCATATGTGAAATCTAGAAAAACTGAACTCATAGAAACAGAAAAGATTAGTGGAGAATAGAGGCAGGGAGAGGGAAGGTCAGCACAAAATGAGTGAAGAGGGTCATAAGGTACAAACTTCCAGTTATAAGATCAAGTGCTGGGGATGTAATGTACACCATGATGACTATGGGTAAGAATACTATGCTGTATATTTAAAAGATGATGAGAATAGATCTTAAAAGTTCTCATAACAAGGAAAAAAAACTGTAACTATGTGACATGATGGATGTAATACTTATTATAATCATTTTGCAATATATACCTATATCAAATTATTTTGTACATATTAGACTTATAAATTTGTATGTCAATTGTATCTCGATAAAACTGGGGAGAAAAAGATTTACATCAACCTGACTTTTGTCTATTGTGATATTTTGCCATCAACACAGTAACACACATAGAGATATAGAGCCTGCCTAATTACAAGCTGGTTTTTCGCACAGCTTATTCATTGATTAAATCATAAAATCATCGGTCTTCTCATATTTTATATCCATGTATTTGTACAAGACTGTATTATAAAACCAATATAAAATTAACAGAAAAAAGTTAAAGTATATGAAAATATAGAAAAATATTTCAAATATACTTACTTTAAAAATAGAGATTATATGTACTGTTGATATGCATTACAAAATATTAAAAATGTGCAAAA
>NW_011922519.1:0-1651 GCF_000151845.1 Pteropus vampyrus
GAAAGGCTCGAAGAGGTGATCGCAAAGCTCATAAGGCACGGAGGCCTTAAATCAGACCCACAGCTGTCTGCAGTGTCCCCCAACTGACCTCTTTCCAGCGGGTGACGGCCTCCAGGGACGGAGGGGCCAAAGCCTCCCTGGGTCCGCTGTCTGTGGGTGGCCTGGAGCTCTGCACGAGGATACAGAGAGGAATGAGACGCCGTTTGTACCTCTAGGGGCTCAAAGTGTCAGTGAGTGCTTCTGCAACTTCTGTACCCCAGTACCCGCAGACGACCGATCATCGCCCTCAGAGCCCCGAGGCGCCGGGAGGGCCGTGAATTTGCCGCAAGTGAGCCGTATCTCGGAAGTCTGCAGTTCCGGCTCAAAATGGACGTCAGTAGAGTGCTTTTTGCCAGAGCTTCCCTAGATATAGCTATATCTATATCTGTATCTGAATCTATAGATATCTCTATATCTCTATCTCTCTCTCTTTCTCTGTTTCTCTCTCTCTCTCTCTCTCTATCTACCTATCTATCTATCTATGTATCTGTCTATTTCTCTCACTCTTTCTATATATATAAATAAATATATATATTAAATATATATATATATACATATATATATATATAAATAGATAGATAGATAGATATTTGCACATATATATACCCGCAGACGACCGAGCACCGCCTTCAGAGCCCCGAGGCGCCGGGAGGGCCGTGAATTTGCCGCAAGTGAGCCGTATCTCGAAAGTCTGCAGTTCCCGGCTCAAAATGGACGTCAGTAGAGAGCTTTTTGCCAGATCTACCATATACATATATATGCATATATATGTCATCTATATGCATATATATGTAATATGGTGGATTTCGAAGGAAACCTGTGTGGACCTTGGTCTACCAGAGAAGACAGGCCGCTCCCAGCACCTCCACCTCCCCGGAGTGTGGACACCGGGCGTTCCAGAGCCCACAATTCAGCATGATCTCTTTTCATCCCAGAGGCCCCGGGGCTCCTTCATAAGGCCTCTGCTCCTTCTGCTTTCCGCATTGGAAATCAGACTTCAGGACGGAAGCAGACACCTCCCTCTCCCTCACCTTTCTGCCTGGGATGGTCGTAATGGTCCCCGTGGACGCATTCAAAATGAAGAAATGAAAGGCTCGAAGAGGTGATCGCAAAGCTCATAAGGCACGGAGGCCGAAATCAGACCCACAGCTGTCTGCAGTGTCCACCACTACCTCTTTCCAGCGGGTGACGGCCTCCAGGGACGGAGGGGCCAAAGCCTCCCTGGGTCCGCTGTCTGTGGGTGGCCTGGAGCTCTGCACGAGGATACAGAGAGGAATGAGACGCCGTTTGTACCTCTAGGGGCTCAAAGTGTCAGTGAGTGCTTCTGCAACTTCTGTACCCCAGTACCCGCAGACGACCGAGCACCGCCCTCAGAGCCCCGAGGCGCCGGGAGGGCCGTGAATTTGCCGCAAGTGAGCCGTATCTCGAAAGTCTGCAGTTCCGGCTCAAAATGGACGTCACTAGAGAGCTTTTTGCCAGATCTACCATATACATATATATGCATATATATGTTCATCTATATGCATATATATGTATATGGTGGATTTTCGAAGGAAACCTGTGTGGACAAAATGGTCTACCAGAGAAGACAGGCCGCTCCCAGCACCTCCAC
>NW_011922520.1:0-1650 GCF_000151845.1 Pteropus vampyrus
CCAGATGTAGAGCTACAAACACTGGTTATTATGGATGCTCAATGAACTTAGGGGAAGAATAGATTAACTCAGTAAAAATTTTAACAAAAAGATAAAAAACAAAAATGGATTCTGGGGGGGAAATGGCATAGATTATAGAGGCTTTGTTCATCCCTCTTGTGACCAAATCAAAGTTGTGACAGAAACACGAAGCAAACAGCAAGCAAAGTTGCTGGAGATCTAGACAAACAGAAGCACTACAACTACAGAGAGAAATAATTAATCAACCTGCAATGGCAGAAAGTAGAAGGGAGCAAGGATGTGAGACTGCCCATTCCCCAGCAGCTGAGTGGGACAGAGGCTAAAGCAGCTGCAACTGGCAGCTACAGATACCTCTTAAAGGGGCCGTGTCCACGAAGAGAATTTTGCAGTGACAGACGTGCTCATTCTAAGTACCAACACTGGGTCAGCTCCATGCGGGACACCAGGGAATTACAGGGGGACACTGAGTTGTCAGAGTGAGGGCCAGAGGCAAGGATCTCTCCTGGGCAGAAGTGCAGGCGCTATCCATTGTTCTTCTGTTGAGCCCTCCCCCACTCCCAGTGTGCGGACATAGCACCGCCATAGCTGAGACATCATCAAACTGGATAACAGAGATCACTCTACCCAGAGGACTCCCTGAAACTTCACCTCCCCCAACTCACAGCCCCACCAAAGCCACATCCAGTTGTGTCCTTAGCGAGTCAGGTGCCCTTTGCAGAGCAGCATCTAGACTCACACTGGAGACAGTTGGCCTCAGTTTCTGGCATGGCCTTTTGAGGCAACTATAAGCACAGCATCTGTGATTTGCTTGCTGAATCTTAACAAGTGGCCCTGGTGGGTGAAGTTTGGCCTGCAAATGAACCCCTCTCAGGACTGTGCCACTGGACACCTACTTCACAAATCCACATTAATAAGCCTGAGAGACTTAGGAGCTTTGCTTAGTACATAGAAACAGACATGGAAAGGCAGCCAAAATGGGAAGACGAAGAAGCAGAAACCATATGAGAGAACAGAACAGAGATCCGGCTATAATAGAGTCAAGTAATCTAACCGATGTAGAATTCAAAACACGGATTATAAAGATGCTCAATGAACTTTTGGGAAGTGTAGCTAAATTCAGTGAGAACTTTAACAAAGAGATAAAAAACATAACAATGGAAATGGAAATTATAAAAAGGAACCAGTCAGAAGTGAAGAACACATTATCTGAGATGAAGAGTATATTAGAGAGAATCAACAGAGTGGATAAAGAAGAGGATCAAACCACCAATATAGAGGAAGAGGAAGCCAAGAACACTCAATCAAAATGGCAAGAAAAAAGAAGCCAAGGCTATAATAATAATGTAAAGAGCCTATGGGACACAATTAAATGTAAAAACATCTGGGTCATAGGGGTATCTGAAGAGGAACAAGAAATTGAAGAGTTTTTTGAAGTTATAATGATGGAAAAGTTCAATAACCTGGTGAAGGAAATGAACATACAACCCCAGGAAGCTCAGAGAGTCCCTAAAAAGATGAACCCAAAAGAGGCTCACACCAAGACACATCATAATTAAAATGCCAATGGTTACATACAAAAAGGGACTCTTAAAAGCAGCAAGAGAAAAGCAGTTACTTATCTACAAAGGA
>NW_011922521.1:0-1650 GCF_000151845.1 Pteropus vampyrus
CATGAGCTCCTGGTCCTGGTACCCTTGACACATCACTTCCTTTTTTTTCTTTATGGAATCTTTGGCCAAATCTGGTACAGGTTGGAGCTGGTAAACAATAAGGACCTAGAATGAAATTCTAAGGAGGGTATAGGCTCCTAAGAACGTCAGTCCAGAGAATAAGACACTTGTCAGCATAATCCTCACAGTGAAACCTCAAGAGAAAGAGCTCTATGCGTCTCCATCATGTCCTGGGATCTTTCTCTTTTAGTATCTTATATAGTGAGCTTTTGTCATAAAGGAGCTCCTGGGGTCACATAGGAACTGGCTTCTCCTTGGTTCCACAGGGAGCAGGTGCCGTGACACCAGACTCAGAACCCTCTGTCTCAATGTATTAGTACTCACTTGGGCAGAAAGTCATCCCTTTCTGCACTGGAAGCCTCTGCAATGGGGGTTATTCTGGCTTTGAGACAGAGCCCCATAAGCGTGATGCAGCCTGAGTGGGAGGCAGATTGTTACTTCAGACCAGAGTGACGCCGCAGAGCTTACAAGGTGCACTTCATCCCTGGGTAGTGGACCAAGACCACCTCTCTACTCCTCTCGTTCCGTCCATTGCTCCACTGTCACTGTTACCAATACTCGTTACAGGGGGTAACGAGTCAACCACTGGGGAGACCTCTGCTGTTGCATCTGCACTGGCACCAGAGTGTCTGAGACCCTTTCATATATTTGGTTCTTTAAAAACATTTACTAGTTTGCTTTCATCCTGCTGAGACCTAACCATTGGTTTCGCTTCTTTATTGTGATGCCAGTATTGGTAGAATAATGTTGACTAATAATGGGGGTAAAGGTCACCTTTGCCTGGTCCTGCTCTTCGTGGAAATGCCACTTTTCACAACATTATGAAGATGCTGGCCCTAGGATGAAGTTATGTATGTGTGTAAGCGATAATATGTATTGTATATTATAAACAAACCTGTCTTTTTCTATTTTGATGTATCTTTTATAAGAAATTGGTATTAAATTTGGTTGTATGTTTTATAAGAAATTGGTATTAAATTTGGTTAACTCTCTTTCACAATTGAGACAATATAATCTTATCTATTGATGTATTATTACATTTTATTATATCAAAAATGTCTTAATATGAAATCCATCTGCTACTATTGGATTAAATCATACTTGGAAATTATATGTCAATTTATTATTCTGGTATTGCAAACTCTTTCTTAATATTATATTTAGGACATTTGTATCAATACTTAATGTTATCAATCCATAATTATTCTATTTTTTTTGTAATTTGTCAGATGCATTTCTCACTTATAACTATTTTCAAAAGAACCAGGTCACTTTTATCTCTTTAAGTGGTAAAAAATATGAAGCAAATAAAATGGAACCATCTGATCTCTGAAGATCTGTTAGATGTTTCTGTGAAACTATCTGTATTTTGTGCTGTTCACTGAAGTATTCCACAACATTTTTTCATTTTTTTAAGAAAATTAATCCGTTATTCATTTTATCTCTGTTGTAGCCAATGTTGTATCTTCCTAGGAAAGTATACATTTTAGCTATTTTAAATAGAGATAAGAAATCTCAGAATTATTTTTTTCATGTTTCTGCATATGACCACCAGGGACGTGGTAGGACTGCCCTGTGGTCTCCACATAG
>NW_011922522.1:0-1650 GCF_000151845.1 Pteropus vampyrus
TCATATGAGTTATTTGTATATTTTGGATATTAGGTTCTTATCAGAGGTATTGCTTGCAAATATATTTTCCCATTAGGATGGTTAACTCTTTACCTTGTTGATGGTTTCTTTTGCTGTGCAGCAGCTTTTTAATTTGATGTAGTCCCATTTATTTCTTTTTGCTTTTACTTCCCTTGCCTTTGAAGTCAAATTCACAAAATCCTCTTTAAGTCCAAGGTACATGAGTTTCGTTCCTATGTTTTCTTCTATATAATTAATTGTTTCAGGTCTTATATGCAGGTCCTTAATCCATTTTGGATTCATTTTGGTGTGTGGTGATAGACAGCAGTCTAGTTTCATTGTTTTGCAGGTGGCTTTCCAGTTTTCCCAGTACCATTTATTGACGAGGCTATCTTTTCTCCATTGTATGTTTTTGGCTCTTTTGTCAAAAATTATTTGCCCATATAAACATGGGTTTACTTCTGGACTCTTGATTCTGTTCCACTGATCTTTGTGTCTGTTTTTCTGCCAATATCATGCCATTTTGATTATTGTCTCTGTAGTATAATTTGAAGTTAGGCAGAGTGATGCCTCCAGCCTCATTCTTTTTTCTCAGGATGGCTTTGGCAATTCAAGGCATTTTGTGCTTCCATACAAATCTGATGATTTTTTGTTCTATTTCTTTAAAAGATGCCGATGGGATTTTGATGGGGAGTGCATTAAATCTGTATAATGATTTAGGTAATGTGGTTATTTTAACTACGTTGATTCTTCCAATCCAAGAACACGGAATATTTTTCCATTTCTTTTTATCTTCTTCTATTTCTTTTAATAGGGTCTTGTAGTTTTCATTATATAGGTCCTTCATTAAATTTATTCTTAGGTATTTTATTTGTTTTGTTGCTATTGCAAAAGGAATTATTTTTTTCCACTTCTTTTTCTGACACTTCAACATTAGAATATAGGAATGCTATGGATTTTTGAACCTTGATTTTTACCCAGGTTTTTTATATAGAGAATCATGTCAAACTGCAAATAGTGGCAGTTTGACTTTTTTTGTTTCCTATTTGGATGCCTTTTATATTTTTCTCTTTTCTGATTGCACTTGCTAGGACCACCAAAGTTAAATTGAATACAGTGGCGATAGTGGACAGCCTTGTCTTGTTCCTGATCTTAGAGGAAAGGTTTTTATTTTTTCACCATTTAGTATAATGTTGGCTAAGGGTTTGTCATATATGGCCTCTATTATATTAAGGTACTTTCCTTCTATACTGATTTTGTTAAATGATTTGATCATAAATGGATGCTGTATCTTGTCAAAAGCTTTCTTTGCATTTATTTATATAATCATATGATTCTTATTTTTAACTTTGTTTATGTAGTGTACCACATTAATTGATTTGCATATGTTGTACCATCCCTGTGCCCCTGCGATGAAGCCCACTTGATTGTGGTGTATAATCTTTTTAATATGTTTCTGTATTTGGTTCGCTAGTATCATATTTAGGATTTTGCAACTGTGTTCATGAGATATATTGGTCTGTCGTTTTTTTTGTGTGTTATCCTTACCGGTTTTGGTATCAGAGTAATCTTGGCCTCATAAAAGGCATTGGAAGTATTGCCTCCTCTTCAGTTTTTGGAGAGTTTGAGAGATAGTATTAAATTTTCTTT
>NW_011922523.1:0-1649 GCF_000151845.1 Pteropus vampyrus
AAAGAGGTCAGTTGGGGGACACTGCAGACAGCTGTGGGTCTGATTTCGGCCTCCGTGCCTTATGAGCTTTGCCATCACCCCTTTGAGCCTTTCATTTCTTCATTTTGAATGCGTACACGGGGACCATTACGACCATCCCAGGCAGAAAGGGGAGGGAGAGGGAGGTGCCTGCTTCCGTCCTGAAGTCTGAATTCCCATGCGCAAAGCAGGAAGGAGCAGAGGCCTTAGGAAGGAGCCCCGGGGCCTATGGGATGAAAAGAGATCATGCTGAATTGTGGCTCTTGAACGCCCGGGGTCCACACTCCGGGGAGGTGGTGGTGACAGGAGCGGCCTGTCTTCTCCGGTAGACCAGGGGTCCACACAGGTTTCCTTCGAAAATCCACCATATACATATATATGCATATAGATGAACATATATATGCATATATATGTATATGGTAGATCTGGCAAAAAGCCCTCTAGTGAGGTCCATTTTGAGCCGGAACTGCAGACTTCCGAGATACGGCTCACTTGCGGCAAATTCACGGCCCTCCCGGCGGCTCGGGGCGTTGAGGGCCATGCTCGGTCATCTGCGGCTACTGGGGTACAGAAGTTGCAGAAGCACTCACTGACACTTTGAGCCCCTAGAGGTACAAACGGCGTCTCATTCCTCTCTGTATCCTCAGGGTGCAGAGCTCAAGGGCCACCCACAGACAGCGTACCCAGGGATGCTTTGGCGCCTCCGTCCCTGACTGCTGTCACCCACTGGTAAGAGGTCAGTTGGGGGACACTGCAGACAGCTGTGGGTCTGATTTCGGCCTCCGTGCCTTATGAGCTTTGCGATCACTCTTGAGCCTTTCATTTCTTCATTTGAATGCGTACACGGGGACCATTACGACCATCCCAGGCAGAAAGGTGAGGGAGAGGGAGGTGTCTGCTTCCGTCGTGAAGTCTGATTTCCAATGCGGAAAGCAGGAAGGAGCAGAGGCGTTAGGAAGGAGCCCCGGGGCCTCTCGGATGAAAAGAGATCCTGCTGAATTGAGGCTCTGTAACGCCCGGTGTCCACACTCCGGGAAGGTGGAGGTGCTAGGAACGGCCTGTCTTATCTCAAACGTCTAAGGAAAATACAGCCTTTTGTTATAAAAATCACTATATATATATATATATATATATATGAATATATATATAGAAAGAGTGAGAGAAATAGACAGATACATAGATAGATAGATAGGTAGATAGAGAGAGAGAGTGAGAGGGAGAGAGAAAGAGAGAGAGATAGAGATATAGAGATATCTATAGATTCAGATACAGATATAGATATAGATATATCTAGGGGAGCTCTGGCAAAAAGCACTCTACTGACGTCCATTTTGAGCCGGAACTGCAGACTTCCGAGATACGGCTCACTTGCGGCAAATTCACGGCCCTCCCGGCGCCTCGGGGCTCTGAGGGCGATGCTCGGTCGTCTGCGGGTACGGGGGTAAAGAAGTTGCGGAAGCACTCACTGACACTTTGAGCCCCTAGAGGTACAAACGGCGTCTCATTGCTCTCTGTATCCTCGTGCAGAGCTCCAGGCCACCCACAGACAGCGTACCCAGGGATGCTTTGGCCCCTCCGTCCACTGGAGGCCGTCACCCGCTGGAAAGAGGTCAGTTGGGGAACACTGCAGA
>NW_011922524.1:0-1649 GCF_000151845.1 Pteropus vampyrus
GAATAAAGGGGAAAGACAGCTCTCTGAAAGTAGGATTGAAGCAATCTTGCGCATTCCATCACCAAAAACAAAAAGGCTCGTACGAGAGTTTCTAGGGGCTGTAGGATTCTGCCGTTTGTGGATTCTAGGATTTGATGAGATTGCTAAGCCGCTGTATGATTGTACAGCTGGGAAAGGAGAGGACATAAAATGGACAATAGAACAACAGCAGGCCTTTGAGACACTGAAGAAGGCCTTAATCTCTGCTCCAGCATTGGCTTTACCAAACTTAGAGAAACCATTTCAGTTATTTGTAGAAGAGACAAGGGGAGTTGCTAAAGGGGTATTGACTCAGATGCTGGGACCATGGAAAAGACCAGTTGCATACTTATCTAAAAGGTTAGATTGCGTGGCTGCAGGGTGGCCTAATTGTCTGAGGGCCGTTGCAGCCACGGCAGTTCTAGTGAAAGAAGCCCACAAATTGACGCTTGGGCAGCCTGTGACTGTTATCGGACCTCACTTTGTGGAGCGGCTCCTGAAGGGACCACCCGAGCGATGGATATCGAACGCTCGAATCACCCAATACCAGGTACTCTTATTAAACCTTCCACAGGTTCAATTTGCTAAACCGACAATATTGAATCCGCAACCTTGCTCCCAGATGATGATCTCCAGGAACCTGTACATGATTGCAGTGACCTGCTTGAAAGCATAACTGGGGTAAGACCTGACTTACGAGATGAGCCTTGGCTCAACCCAGACGCCACCCTGTACACGGACGGAAGCAGTTATGTCACAGAAGGCGTCAGGTATGCGGGAGCAGCGGTAGTTGCCGATGACACTGTGGTTTGGGCTCAGGCTCTCGGACAAGGGACTTCAGCCCAGAAGGCGGAGCTCATTGCATTAACTGAAGCTCTTAAATGGGCTCGAGGGAAAACTGTTAACATCTACACTGATAGCCGATATGCCTTTGCAACGGCACATGTACATGGAGCCCTGTACAAGGAAAGAGGACTATTAACATCAGGGGGAAAGGAAATTAAGAACAAGGAGCAGATTTTGGCTCTTTTGGAGGCTATCTGGCTACCTAAGAAAGTGGCTATTATCCATTGCCCCGGCCATCAAAAAGGGAAAGGAGCGGTAGAAAAAGGAAACCGCTTGGCAGATAAAACAGCAAAGGAAGTAGCCAGAAAACCAGTGGGGACTAACATCATAATTGGTCCCCTTCTTGTGCCCCCCTTGGTACAGGCTCCAAACTATAGCCCCCAAGATATAGAGTTGGGGAAGCAACTGCACGGGAAGTTTGAAAATGGGTGGCTTTGGATTCCAGATGGAAGGCCACTCCTCCCTGCCACTCTTGGCAGCCATTTAATCAGTCAAATGCATAACGCTACCCATCTTGGAGGAACTAAGTTAATTGAACTGCTAAAAAGAGACTATTATATTCCTGGACTAACCTCAAAGGCTCGGGATATAAGTGGGCGATGCCCAATATGTGCACAAGTCAACTCTTGCTCCACCGCAACAGGAGGCAGTGGCGTGCGACAGAAATGACAAGCTCCTGCAGAAACATTGGAGGTAGACTTTACAGAAGTTGTCCCTGGCACTTTCGGGTTTAGTAACTCTGGTTTTCATCGACACCTACTCTGGATGGACCGAAGGCCTTCCCC
>NW_011922525.1:0-1648 GCF_000151845.1 Pteropus vampyrus
TTTGCGGCAAAATTTCACGGCCCTCCCGGCGCCTCAGGGCTCTGAGGGCCGGTGCTCGGTCGTCTGCGGGTACTGGGGTACAGAAGCTGCAGAAGCACTCACTGACACTTGAACCCCTAGAGGTACAAACGGCGTCCTCATTCCTCTCTGTATCCTCGTGCAGAGCTCCAGGCCCACCCCACAGACAGCGGACCCAGGGAGGCTTTGGCCCCCTCCCGTCCCCTGGAGGCCCGTCACCCGCTGGAAAGAGGTCAGTGGGGGACACTGCAGACAGCTGTGGGTCTGATTTCCGCCCTCCGAGCCCTTATGAGCTTTGCGATCACCTCTTCGAGCCTTTCGTTTCCTTCATTTTGAATGCGTCCACGGGGACCATTACGACCATCCCAGGCAGAAAGGTGAGGGAGAGGGAGGTGTCTGCTTCCGTCCTGAAGTCTGATTTCCAATGCGGAAAGCAGGAAGGAGCAGAGGCCTTAGGAAGGAGCCCCGGGGCCTCTGGGATGAAAAGAGATCATGCTGAATTGTGGCCCTGGAACGCCCGGTGTCCACACTCCGGGGAGGTGGAGGTGCTGGGAGCGGCGTGTCTTCTCTGGTAGACCAGGGTCCACACAGGTTTCCTTCGAAAATCCACCATATACATATATATGCATATAGATGAACATATATATGCATATATATGTATATGGTAGATCTGGCAAAAAGCTCTCTAGTGACGTCCATTTTGAGCCGGAACTGCAGACTTTCGAGATACGGCTCACTTGCGGCAAATTCACGGCCCTCCCGGCGCCTCGGGGCTCTGAGGGCGGTGCTCGGTCGTCTGCGGGTATATATATGTGTATATATATGTATATATACACATATATATATATATATAAAGAGTGAGAGAAATAGATAGATACATAGATAGATAGATAGGTAGATAGAGAGAGAGAGAGAGAGAAACAGAGAAAGAGAGAGAGATAGAGATATAGAGATATCTATAGATTCAGATACAGATATAGATATAGCTATATCTAGGGGAGCTCTGGCAAAAAGCACTCTACTGACGTCCATTTTGAACCGGAACTGCAGACTTTCGAGATACGGCTCACTTGCGGCAAATTCACGGCCCTCCCGGCGCCTCGGGGCTCTGAGGGCGGTGCTCGGTCGTCTGCGGGTACTGGGGTACAGAAGTTGCAGAAGCACTCACTGACACTTTGAGCCCCTAGAGGTACAAACGGCGTCTCATTCCTCTCTGTATCCTCGTGCAGAGCTCCAGGCCACCCACAGACAGCGGACCCAGGGAGGCTTTGGCCCCTCCGTCCCTGGAGGCCGTCCCCCGCTGGAAAGATGTCAGTGGGGGACACTGCAGACAGCTGTGGGTCTGATTTCGGCCTCCGAGCCTTATGAGCTTTGCGATCACCTCTTCGAGCCTTTCATTTCTTCATTTTGAATGCGTCCACGGGGACCATTACGACCATCCCAGGCAGAAAGGTGAGGGAGAGGGAGGTGTCTGCTTCCGTCCTGAAGTCTGATTTCCAATGCGGAAAGCAGAAGGAGCAGAGGCCTTAGAAGGAGCCCCGGGGCCTCTGGGATGAAAAGAGATCATGCTGAATTGTGGCCCTGGAACGCCCGGTGTCCACACTCGGGGAGTGGAGATGCTGGGAGCGGC
>NW_011922526.1:0-1648 GCF_000151845.1 Pteropus vampyrus
TCAATGATTTGTGTGCGTGTGTGGCAGTGATGCAATTAAATGCATCAGAACCGGTCAGGCGTATTTTTTAATCAATGAGTTTGTTATTCATTAATTCTTAAATTTGTCAATTTCTACAGTTAAAATGCAAAATGTAGGAGACCATCATTTCGATTAAGAATCCTGTCTCGCCCTGTGAAATGTCTAACTCTAGCAGAGCTCCCAAGTCTGTCCCTCAGACTCGATTAGAAGAAAATGTAGGAATTTAGATATATCAACTTGGAATGGAAAAATATTTGTTAGAATGCTTAGATTTGACAATATAAAAATAAAAATAACCTGGTAACAGTTGAATAAACAAATTTAAAAGATACAACATATATGAAAATATTATGTACTATATGTGTAAAACAGGCAAAGTAATATTTATGTTACTAAAAGAATTTTTATAAAGAAACAAGAAAAAGACAGTCTATTAAAGTGACAACACAAGAACAAGTTATTCAAGTGCCTTAGTAATCAGGAAAATGCTAATGAATATTTGAAGAAAATGTTTTTGAGTTATCCAAAATATTAAGTATTGCTAATAGTGTTAACCGAGATTTAGGGAAATAGGTTTTCCATATCCTGTGGCTCACAGTGTAAATTGTTAGAGACATTTTAAAGGGCAACTTTTTAATACCTATAAAATTTAAAAATAAGCATATCTTTTGACAAAGCAATTTCCCTTCTAAGAATAAGAAAAAGAAATATATAAAAATATATACTGGATATATGTACAAATAAACATATATGTATCTATGTACGGTGAATTATGATTTAGATTATGATAGCTAAGACAGGTAAAAAATTTAAATACTATCAATAGGTAAGCATATAAATTAAACTACTATACAAGAATAGTGTGAGTTTTTGTATAGGCGTGAGTACAACATGAATTGTATTAAATACAAAAATAAAAAGTTCCAGAAAAATTCACACATATTGATCCAATTTATGTAAGAAAATCAGGTAGATATTTATATGAGCATCCTTGTAAATGAAAAGAAATGTGTTCCTCAGGACACATTCCAAACTGTCATCATGGGTTAGTGTAGGAGTTGAACAGGAAAATGAAAGGAAGTGGAGAAAGTCGGCTATGAGCTATCAGGATTATTCGACACATGTAGTATCTAGTCATTTCCAATGAGAGAGGATTTGTGTATTTCTTGGGTAATAATAGAAATATTACAACATGTATTTTAAAAATTAAATTAATATCCACACATTTGCTGCCCTTTTACAGTTTCCCCCAAATCATCTGCATCTTAAATGCGTGTGCTACACGTAAGCAACAAAGAAAATTGCAAATTACTGGAGGATAAAGAAATCAGATTCTGAAGTTCATTTCAAATTTGGAGAGGTTGGAAAGACAAATATGGGTCCAAAGGAGCAAGTCTAGGGAATAACCAAATGGTTGTTCTCACTTGTTTTAGTGAGACTGAAGCAGAAAGCAACATTTGACTAAACAAAGAACCATGACAAATTCTCATTTCCTTTCCTTTTCATTACAGGTTTACCACTGTGGTTATCAGTTTTTCTGTAAGCTTTTTAGTTTCTTCAATAGTGTAAATGCTTCCTGCTCATCTTTGTTCTCCTTTCATCCGTTGCTGTTTGATTTCTTCACTAT
>NW_011922527.1:0-1647 GCF_000151845.1 Pteropus vampyrus
TTAGAAAAGGCATCATTTTCTATTTGCATAAAGATGCCGTAATGGTCCTGGTCACATATCTGAGACTTTCAATCATCTCTGGGCCTCCCCACTGGAGAGAGAGTAGAGAGAATGTATATTTACATAAGGTATCTGGAAAATATTTCTAACAATAAATGAGGTAAACATACGAGAAAGGGGAAGAGTGGAGATTGAGCAAAGAGGGAGACAGAATTGTGGTCTTTTTCCTCATATAAAACATATTAGAAAGCTACAACAATTAAAACAAGTGTGATGTTACTGGATGTAAAGGCAGATTAGTGGAACAGCGTAGGAAGTTCTGAGAGAGACCTAAACACAAACAAGAAATTAGTATATGAAAAAAAATTAGTATTTGATAAAGCAGCATATCATACCAGTAGGCAAAAGATGGATTACTCAATAAATGGCATTAGAACAACCGAGTAGCCTTTTATTTTACGCATGTGTAGGAGTATGTGTAAATATGAATATGTACCTCACATAACAAAACCAAAATAAACTCCAGATGAATTGTCTATTTACATGTTAAAAACAAAAGCATACATTCACCGGAGGAAAATATGGGAAAATTTCTTGGGATAGAGAATATCATTCTTAGTCTGATGCAAAAGACACAAGAGACTGATAAACTCAGTTACATAAATAAAAATGTCTACATAGCAAAAACTATTATGAAGCGAAGTAATTTAAAAAAAAATAAATGCAAAAAATATTTATCAATTCAAGGCTAACATTAAGAGTGGTCCAACAAATCAATAATTGAAAGACCACAACCCGATAGAAAGAATATAAGAAAGTTCATAGAAATATAAATGACTCTTAATCACTAAGATCTCATCAAATGAGTTTCAAACATTTTCAAAAGATTGAGATACTATTGGAATATGTTCCCTTATTATATATAATATGTGTATTAAAGAAATTGAATTTGTTATCAAAAGCTTTCTAAAAAGACAACCCCAGGCTCATGTAGTTTCCCTGAAGAATTCTACAAAAAAATTTAAGGAGGAAATAATGTAATTCTACACAAACTCTCAGAAAATATAGAAGAAACACTACCTGACTTGTTTTATGAGGCCAATATAATCCTACTAGCGAAACCTGAAAAAGATATAAGAAAATTACAGGTCAGTATCACTCATGGGTCCAGACATAATAATCTTTTAAAAATATTAGGAAAGTCCAGAAATACATAAAATAGATTAATGCCTCATGACCATAAATAGGTAAAACCTCCTGAAGTTTATCTTGGGAGTAGAAGTTTAGTTTAACATTTGAAAACACTGTATATTCATCATATTACTGGAATGAAAGAGAAAAATATGATCTTCTCAATAGATGCAAAAAAATCAATCAAAATAATGTAACAGGAACTTATAAAAACTGAGAATACTGGGATAAGAACTTCCTCAATCTGTTGAAGAGCTTCCATGAAACCTATAATTAATATCATCATACTTAATGAAAGACCAAATGAATGCTTTCTGCCTAAGATCTAGAGCAAAGCAAGGATATCTATTCTTGCTATTTCTGTTCAACATTGTTCTAAAGATTCTATCCAGAGTAATAAAGCAGAAAAATAAATCAAAGGCATAAGAATAGGAAAGGAAGTAAAACTGTCTTTAC
>NW_011922528.1:0-1645 GCF_000151845.1 Pteropus vampyrus
CCAAGAAGTCCTTGTCACACCGCAGGACAGTTATATAAGGTGTTTGATATCTTTAAGGATGACAGTTTAAAGAAGAGATTAAGAATTCAAGTTTTCAGAAGTTCAAAATCATGCTTTATGGTCTCCTGGCTCTGTATCCTCGGACAAGTCACGTAAAAATTTCTGTGCCTCAGTTTCCCAATTTTATACAAAATGGAGATTAAAATAGTGCCCACCTCTATTTAGTAAGGATATATATATATATATGTGTATATATATATGTCACATTTAGTAAGGTTACATATATATATATGTGTGTGTGTACACATACACACACACACACACACACACATACATACACACATGCATATAATCAAAACAAACAAAACAAAACAGAAACAAACTCATAGATATAGAAAACAAACTGATAGTTGTCAGAGGGGAAGGGGGTAGGGGGATGGATAAAAGATGAAGAGAAATAGGAGGTACAAATTTCCAGTTATAAAATGAATAGGTCATAGGGAAGTAATGCACAGCATAGAGAAATAGTCAACAATATTGTAATAACTTTGTATGGTGAAAGATGTGTACTAATTGTGTTCATCACATTGTAGAGTATATAAATGTTGAATCACTATGTAGTATACCTGAAAATAATATAATAAAATAATGTATGTCAACTGTACTTTAAATAAAGAAAGAAAGAAATCAGCTGATCTCAATTAAGGCAGTTCTGAGTTGCTGGCACAGAAAGGCAGATTCTTAAGGAGCAAGATTTGGAGTTGAAAGACAGACAGGGAGGGTGAGGAGCAAAGTTAGAGAAAGGCTGGCCTAATTGACTTGAGAAACATGCCTGGTTGACCACTGCTGGCAGCTGTTGCAAAATAGAAGATGCAGTGAGCCTCCTGTTGGGTGTGAGTCCATATATGGACATATGAAGGAGGGAGATACCTTCTTCATGAGCAGGAACACGAAGGATAGACTAGGGGAGAGACATTGGTCCACCAATCCCCCACGCTACACCATATCTCATACTCTAAGCCCAAAGACTTGGTGAGCATGAGAATAAGAATATAAGAACTTTGTCCCCGTTTACCTGCCCTCGATTAGGTATCAGAGCCAAAATTGCTCATTGTTCCCATCAATTCACACTCGGTTAGAACGAACAAGTAGAAAAAGTGGATAGAGCATCACATCAGGAGTCAGGATGCTTGGAATCAAGACCAACCCGGACCTCTCTCTCATTCACCGCCCACTCCCTCCCCGCAGCCTTCCCGGACTGCTTCCCGTGGGAGTGAATGGCTCCATCTTTGTTCCGCCCGCGCCTCCGTGGTGCCCGCGCCAGGCGTCAGCGCCGCACGGGGGGCCGGGCGGACGCCCCGCCCCGTCTCTGCGCGGGCCCCGCCGTGCGCCCGCTGTGCCTGCGGCACGGATCGCCGTCTCGCCCGAAAGCGGACGTGTCCCCTCCCGCGCGCGACCTCCCGCCATCTCCGAGCCACCTGTCGGAGTCGCGGTGCGGGCACGTTAGCCTGGGCCGGGGCCGGGGCCGGGGCGGCTCGGCGTGGCTGCTAGGGGTCCCTGCCCTTCCTCTTTGGGGATCTCTTCTCACGGCATGGCGACCGACGGATGCCAGCCCTGACCAAACGCATGCGCTCGGGCGTCGTCG
>NW_011922529.1:0-1645 GCF_000151845.1 Pteropus vampyrus
TTATAATGAAGAACCCAATCTGGAATCAGCAGGCACATCTCCCCGCCATGAATCCACAAATAGGCTTCTTGGGCTTCTTCTTACTTCCCTCCCGGGTTCCACGGAATCCACCGCCATTCTCCTGCTGTGGCCGCAAGAGGAATGTGTATTTGTTCTCTGAGAAGATGTGCTCAGGGAGCCTTTCATTGGCTTGCTCAGAGTGTTACCATCCTTTTGTTTCTACTTTTAGAATCGCAAGCCGTAGGAGAAACGCCAGTATTTTTTATTGTGGTTTTATCTGAACTGACGTAAGTAAGTTAGGAAACAATGGAGAACGGGTACACATTTTTTTTACCTTACCCTGTTTTGTCCCATGCAACAGAAGTTCAGCATTATTCTATTCTACTTAAATGCTTTCTTCTTCTCTTTGTTGAGGAGATTTGGCTAGAGTAGGGAAAGGAAAGAGCAAGTTATCTGGGAAAGATAATTTTTAAAGAGAATAGCAAGAACACATGATGTCAAACGCAGCACACTCAAAACCCATGGACACAGTTCCTTTGTCTGACATTAATAAAGTGGGGAAAAACAAATCCAACTTCTAGACACATTTCATTTGTCTGTCTGATTACATATCTCCCTTCCTCAGTCTCCCATGTAGCAGTGCCACTAACTGTTCTCAGGCCCCTCTCCTATGGGATCCAAAGTCATTGTTGCCACCTACCTGTATAGAGTCTTCATCCTCACTGCTAGAGTTAGAGAAGCTCTCCTACACCCAATCTTTAGAAACAGAAACATGAGCAACAAAGTTATTAGAAAGAGAGGTTCACCCATTCCTTCTAATTTACCAGAGCCTATGGAGAGTCATAGGCATCACCCTGATGTTCCCTGCAATTCATAGACCTTCCCTGGGCTCTGTGGGGTCAGAGCCCTTCCACAGACATTCACCACAGTTGCCAACCTTCAAATCAGAGAGACTCTGAAGGAGTCACTTTTTACCTTTTTATTTCTAACTGCCCTTGATTGCTCTCACCTCCAAACTTAACGACGCAAAGTTCCAACTGTTATGTAAAAATGGGAACGAGCAATTAGATGTTTTATATTATTTTAGTTCATTGAGTTAACTGAAAACACCAGCATCTGGCCACTGGCTCCACACTGGATAGCACAACTGTAGAATTCAAAGATGTGGAAGGTGCACTCTCCCCTCCCCTGCTGGTTCTTGAAGAGAATGTTGTGGGCCTGCTCTGATCATTCACTTGTGGGGAACTCATGTGCATGTACCAGGTGCTTCTTGCAGCTCTGGGATGACTCAAAAGTAAGATCAACACCAGATACTAGAGGATTCCCAGCAGGGGCCCACCTGTAAGCAAAAGTGAAGAGCATGGCTGGCACACTTGTGCTAGACAGAATCAAAGGGGGTAGGACAGTTCACTGTCCTCCATTCTCACCTATGACTTCAGACTAGAGCCTGGTAAAGAAGTGGGAAAGGCCCCTAAAAGTGTAAAAGCCTATACACTGAAAGCTATAAAATATTGCGAGAAAAATTTAAAAGATGCAAATAATTGGAGTGACATATTGTGTTCATGTTCATATTGATGAAATTACTATAAAACTTAAAGTGATCTTCAAATTAAATGCAGCCCCTGTCAAAATCTCAATGTCATTA
>NW_011922530.1:0-1645 GCF_000151845.1 Pteropus vampyrus
ATCCTTGAAAAATGGTCTTCCATGAAACCAGAGTTATAAGGCGATTCAACAGAAGACCGTTTAGGAAGGAACATGGTTCCAAGGAGGTATGTCTGAATACAAAGAAAAAAATAAAAAGAAAATAACAGGGACTCTTTGAAGACTATTTCCACATAATTGAAAAGGTTTAGAGAGCAGTACTTGAATAGTGGGAGGAGAGTAATACAAGTTCTGTTCTAGCTTCTTTGATGCAAAAAGTCCTGGTGGACAGAGGAGCCCATGGACCTCTGAGTCAGACACCGATGTTTCCAGAGCAAGGAAAACATTTTTTACTTCTTTTTTTGATTAAGGCAAGAAGAGTTCATGGAAACACACCTAACTCAGAGACTACAAAACTTTGAGAGAATCTCGTGCGTGCGTGTGTGTGTGTGTGTGTGTGTGTGTGTGTGTGTGTGTGTGTGTATAAAGAGAGAACAGACTCACTCACCTATCTTAGTCACCTGGTAAGTTAGAATTGATAAGAGATACCATGACCCTTCCATGCCTATAAAACTAATATAGACCAGTGCCATCCAAGAAAGAGGATAACAGTCTAAAAGCACAGAAGTAGCACCATCTATTAAAAATGGATGGCAAATTGGCTCAAATCCAGAAAACAGGTGGTAACTTTTAAGTAAAGAATAGTAAGAAATAAGAGGGTGCTCACCTTACGGACAAGCATTTTGGACACTTTGGTCTAGCCTATATAAAATCCATAATGGGAATATAATTTCAAAAATTGATACATTTGCTGACAGCATATTTAGAACAGAAGGGGTGGTGCTTTCAGGCAGAAGGAGCACTCTGGATATGAGGAGTCCTTGGGGTCTTTTGCATTGGACTAGGGCTCACTTCCCCATGGAGAGTGCTGTCCTTGGGCAAAATGTCAGCTTCAGGTTTAGGAGGAAATGTCTCCAAACCTGAGCCCCCTTAAATTCTTTGTGGAACATGTATACAAGTATACATTAAAATAAAAATAATTAACAGAAAGGGGAGAGAGAAAATCTCTTTTTAAAAGTTGAGAGCCCAGCGGATTAGGACTTCCAGAACCATTCTGGGCCCCAACCAAGAGCAGCAGCAAAGCAGCATACTCCTTTCCCATTGGGGATGGACCCCATGGTTTATGGAGGTGGACACCCCTACAGTTATTAAACGTGAAGCTTAGAATGTTGGGGTGTGACAGGAAGGTGGGGAGGTAGGAGAAAGACTGAGAGCTGTATACTGGAGATAAGGGGGAAAGTTAGAATACCAAGATCTAAATTGGATTATTGATCTAAAGGATTGGACAGAGAGAGGGAAGCACAGCATATCTTCCCATCGTGTTGAGCCCTGCTGTCTGGGAGCGAGAGGAATCAGAGAGTGGAAGGAGAAAAGCACCTTTCACAAGGTCCTTGCGGAGGCCACCATGGCACAGTCAGGCTCATTTATGGGGGACAGGGAAGTACATCCAGAAGGAAAGTGGGACTTGTCACCCAAAGACAGACTCGCCTTCCAGCTCTATTACCTCCTGGATTTGCAGCACTGGATCATTTTGACCCTCAGTTTCCTCCTCCGTGAAAGGGCTTCTCCCAGTACCTACTTTTGGGGTGGGGTGGGGGGGGTGCTATAATAATCAAAAGGGAGGGAA
>NW_011922531.1:0-1645 GCF_000151845.1 Pteropus vampyrus
ATAGGAGTCAGGAAGTCTTACACTACAATTAAGTTATAAAGTAAAAACATGTACATATATTTCATAATTTAAAATATATCTAAATATGGAAGAAGAAATGAGGGATACTTTAAAATATTTCGAATTCAATGATAATGAAAATACATATGAAACCTGTTGAGACGTGAAAACATGCTTTGAGGGAAGTTGATAGCTTAAAATACTAATATTAGAAGGGGGGGTGAAAATTCATGAGCTAAGTATCCACCCTAAAAATATAGTAAAAATAGAGGGGGACAAAACAGCGAAGAGCGTGGAAGGAAGTCTGTGGGTCAAGACGGCAGACTAGGCCAACGCCGGGCTCGCCTCCCACGTCCACATCAAAACGAAACGGCAGAGCGGCCATCACCGAGACGCCCCGGAACGAAGGACACGCGGAGCCGCCCGGGCAGCGGAGGAGCCGCAGACGCGACAAGCGGCTCCCGCGCGCGCGTGCCCACGAGCATCGGCAGCGCGCTCTGCTGCGGGGGGTCCCCCCAGAAGGAGCAAGACGACCCGGCCCCACGCCGGGCCCGGAAGCGCAGGCCCCGCATCCGGCCGTGACAACCAGCCCGGACTCCGACCCTCGGTGGAGACGGAGGGCGTCGGGAACCCGGGCGTCCTCTTAAAGGGCCCGTGCACAGACCCACCCGGGGCTCCCGCGGAGGGCTGGCGACTCGGGAGGCTCCGGACACACAGGGAGAGGCCGAGGTGTGTGGCTGAGGGGCGAGGGGCGGTGGCCGCGGCCAGTGTCCCTGGCCGAGCCCTCCTCCCACACAGCCGGCCACGGGCGGGCGCCATCTTGCGGCGTTGAGCCCGCCCCCTCTGCCAGACCGCAACTCTCATTGGCCCGGCGAGCCCGCTCGCCCCGCCCCGTGACTCCGAGGCCCCGCCCCATGACTCCGAGGCCCCGCCCCGCCCAGCACACACTGCTCCGGCTCGCTCAGCAGCTGAGCCTCACAGAGGGGTGGTGGCAGGCCTCAGGCTTCCCTGGGCCTTTTGCTGAGCTCCAGCAGGCCCCGTACTGCTGGCTGCCAGCCTCAGTTAGCAGTATGGCCTCACCCACATGCCTCCAGGCCCAGCACAGGCAGCTACCGAGGATCCCACTGTCGCTCCTACCAGAGAGCCGGGGCCCAGGCACACACAGCGGCTGACCCTGGCCTGCACAGAAGCCCTCCCAAGACGCCCAGAACCAAAACACCCAGTGGCCGGCATCAAATCATACAAGAGCACCACCCAATAAGCCCCACAAGCAGCACACCCAAAAGGTGGTCAGCAGGCAAGAGAACCCATCAGTAGACGACTGGATAAGGAAGTACATATGTATGACAATATTTCTTAGCTATGCATGACATCTTACCATTTGTGACGACATGGACGGACCTAGAGACTATTGTGCTAAGTGCAATAATCAGAGAAAGAGAAATACCATCTGGTCTCACTTATGTGTGAATCCAAAGAATAAACGAACACACAAAAGAGAAACAGACTCATAGATACAAGCTGATGATGGGAGAGGGTCTGGAGTCTGGTGAAAAATATAAAGGGACTAAGAAGTACAAATTGTTAATTACGAAACACTCACGGGGATGTAAAGCATAAGAGATATAGTTACTAATATTGTAAT
>NW_011922533.1:0-1644 GCF_000151845.1 Pteropus vampyrus
TGAATAATTGGAGGTCTTATTAGAAATCTATTAGTAATTGAGGCACGGGTACTCACGGAACATCCATAAGTTTGTCCCGACCATCAGCATTTGCTTAGATGACATTGTAGGTAGAACTTTCCAGAATTGCATATACCTACCTCAGAAGATCTACCTCATATGATTTAGAGTCCTCATATATATATCAAAATCATAACAACAAAAATTAGGAAGCTTACGACCCTCAAAGTACAAAATAATTGTGGAAAGACACTTTACTAGAAAATTTCGTCATAAAAAGTTCTTATTAATACATGTGTTATAATTTACTGAATCTGACATTGGTGATTATTCTCATTTCTCAAATTTAAATTGAAGACAGGCATCAAAAATTGTCACTGCAGCTATTATAGTGATCAGGTGATCAGTGCCATCTACTCAGCTGAAAGGATATATGGCTTTGTGTCCTCCAACATGATGAATAACTTGAGTGCAGTCAGAAAAATTTATGAATGTTTCTCTCCTTTGAGATTCTCCCTTGGAAGCTTGACTACAAATTCTTGATAATTCCCAATGCACTGGAGAACAGGAAATTATGCCAGAGTCTTGGTTAATTATTCAGGATAACTTTGATTTTCCTATTGACAAAGGGTTTTTTTACATATAATTCATCTACGTTACTTTATTATTTGTTTATTTTTTACTGCATCAATAAAATACCTGGATGTAAGTATTTTTTTTGTTAGATACGTGTTTTAGTTACCCATAAATTACTTCACAGAGTTTTAAACATGTCCTATAGTATTTTAAAAATCCAGAAGGAATAAAGATTAAGAATAAGCATGTTACTCATGTTTTTTTAACAAAAGGAACTAAATTGAGTTAATGATATCCTCATTCGATATCCATAATCAGCATTAGTCTTTATTTTATATTTTCTCTTCAATTTCCAATCTCCACATTGGGGAAGTTGATATATATCTTTTAACAAGAAGACAGGCTTATAAAGTAAATATAATGTATGTTTTAATGTGCATACCTATGGTGTTATAAAACTCATTTTGATACCTAAATGTTCTCACTTAAGTAAATGTTTTTGAAGTATATTCATTTTAGCACATACACACCAGTACTTTGCTTACTTCCATTTAATAAAATTACTCTCTAATGTGGGTCTATTCCCATTTAATATATGTTGGTTTCCATAGTACTAGAAATTAACTTACCATTTCTTAACATCACTATGTATCATTGCAGTTAACAACTTTGTGTGTGTGGACCGCATTATAGATCAAACTGCTTTAGTTGTTAGAATCACTTTATCAAAAGTATATATTTTGATATTTAGTTATATATTATATATTTTAATATTCAGTTTGGTAAGTTAGTTAAACTCAATGCATGTTTATTTTGTGAGATGAATTAAAGAATTTGTTATCACAGATGTTTTTGTAAAGAAAATTGCTCCAACCCAGATAATGGTTGTTGTTTATAAAACTACCTTTCAAGTATGAAAGAGTCAAAAGTGATCCTGTACATAAGCTTGAAATAGAAGGTGACAACTAGGCCCATCATTGATGGAAGCATATCAAGCTTCATAAAGTAATAGCTATGTTTATTAGAAGGGGAAAACATTTTTATAGCCATTCACCGAAATACAGATGA
>NW_011922534.1:0-1642 GCF_000151845.1 Pteropus vampyrus
TCAGAGATCAGGAAGTAAAGCAACAAGAAGCCTTAGACGTCGGGAATGAAAAACATGCAGAAATAACTAGATGAGGTCAGGGCACTAATGGAGAAGACTGTAAATGACTGTAATTTTCAGAGCTGTGAAGCCATAAATTGCGCTGGGAGGCCTGCCTATTACTGTAGCACTCTCTGCTCTCAAGATGAAGCAGCTGGAGGCTGTGGAATTGGTTTAAATGATTCCTGGAAAAAAAGAAAGAAAATTAAACATCAAAGATAAGAGGTCTTCTGCTACCTCCTCTAAAGAGATGGGCCCATAGCCCTGGATATAAGGGCCTGGACCATCTTCATGTTTATGTAATCCAAGGATAGAGTTTTGAGGCTCAAATCTCAATGGCACTAAAACAAAACAAAAACAAAACAAAACAGACTACCAATTCTTGCTTCCATTATACTTTTGGTTTTATAGAGAGACAGTGGAAGGGCCTGAGCCTATAGGAGCAGTGACTATATACAAAGATGCACACAGGAACAAAAACTGTTGCTGTAGAAACAGTCTTAGGTTTGCAAAAGACAGAAGGCAAATGAGGGATGTAACAGCAGCTTAAGGGAAAGAGTAATAAGACTCAGCCCCCTCTCCAAGTTCTAACCCCATAAGCTGCTGATGAAGCAATGGGAATGCAAAGCTAAGATACAGAGTCAAAATAAGGGAAGATGAAGGCACTTGGAAATCCAAGAATGAGAACTAGGCAAGTGGGTTAAGCCAGAGATGGACGACTGCCAGAGACCAAGTCCATGTCAAAGCTTTCCTCAGCCTTCTCCATTTTTTCTCTTTCTTTGATTCTTTCTTTTTTTGCTGAGTTTTTGAATGGCTTGATATATAACTGATGTGTAATAAATCACAAATATTTAAAGTATATAATTTCATGGATTTTGACATATATACACCCCCCCCCAAATATCACCATAATCATGGTGATATTGATGACTGTGAACATATCAATCATCCTCAAAATATCATCCATGATGACTATGAACATATCAATCATCCTCAAAATATCCTCCTACCCCTTTGTCATCCATTTCTCTTTCCCTTCCCCCACCTCCTATTCACCACTCCCACCCCTAAGCAATCCATGATCCAATTTCTATCACTAATTCCTGTTAGATTTTTCTAGAATTTTATATAAATGGAATTGTGCACCATGTACTCTTTTTTTGGATGACATCTTTCGCTTAGCATAACGGTTTGAGGTCAAACCATTCTGTTCTGTATATCGATACTTTGTTCCTTTTTATTGCTGAATAGTATTCCATTGTGTGGAATCAACCATATAGCTATCAACTATCCATTCATTTATTCGTTTATCTAGTCATCTGTAGATGGACATTTGGGTTGTTTCCATTTGGGAGTATTATAAATTAAGCTATCATAAACATTCATGTGCAAAGCTTCGTGTGGATATATTTCTCTCAAGTAAATGCTGATGATATATTATTTGATTTGGGTTTGATTTGCTAAACTTTTAAGAATTTTTGTGACTATGATCATGAAAGATATCAGCATCTAGTTTTCTTATAACATCTTTGTCTAATTCTGGTATCAAGGTAATATGGCCTAAAAAGAGTTCCCAGCAGATCAAGAGACCTAGCCTTCCTGA
>NW_011922535.1:0-1642 GCF_000151845.1 Pteropus vampyrus
GTATATGAGGGAGGGAGGGAGGGAGGAAGAGGGAGAGAGACATACATTATTGAAAGGGGAAGGGGAGGGGAGAGGAGAAGAAAAAGAAGCCAAGGACATGAAAATCAGGTTTCTTTCTCCGTCTCAGGGCTGCTCCACCATCTTACCCGAAAGAGGAGCCTCTGCGCCCTGCACCAGACGGGCCTCTGCGTGGCTTCCTCTGCCTGTTCCAGCCCCTTCAAGCAGGGCTCACTGTCACAAATTGAAATTCTAAGAGTCTGATGAGCCAAGCTCATCTTTCCTTCTGTCATTCCTAGGATACACATCAGGCATTCTGTACCTTTGCCACCTGTGGTCCTATTTACCTGGGGAGAGGGTCAGTAAGACTGGGGGCCCTGCTTGCTCGCGGTGGAATTTTAACTCAGTTAGCTGGGAGGTGCAACAAAGGTAAGCCACGATGCAACCCCGGGTCATTCCAAGACATAGTGTTAGCTTTCCCAGGGAAAGGGGGAAGGTGAAAACATGAGAACAGGGCATTCTATCCAAAGCCAATGCTATTCGACATTTTGTCTGCGTATAATTAATCATATGACACTTCGGCGGGACCCAGGTCCATTGAACTCTACTGCCTGGGCTCGCCAATGCCACGTCTGTCATTAGAAATCTAATTTCTAAAGTACTCATGGCCAGAAGCGTGAAAGAAGGTCGGGAATGGGACAAGGACCTCTGGAGGCTTTGAACTGGGGCAAGGTGCTACCTCCCTAGGATGTCTTTGGAAACATGCGGAGAAATTTTGGATTGACTGGGGATGCTGTCGGAATTTAGCGTAGGGGAGCAAGTGGACTAGGGATGCTAAACATGCTGTAATGAGCAGGACAGACCCATGCGATAATTATCCCATCCCAAAATGTCCGTAGCCCATTTAATAAAGGAGATTTGGGTTCTCGTTGATCTCTGATTCAATCACTAGTCGTATGACCTTGAATAAATCACTTAAGCCTCCATCTTTTTATTTTTTATTTTTGCGATGCATGGATCCGTGGTTTACAAATTAGATCCTTCCTTAGCCATATGCTCAGGGTCTGCAAGAATTTTCACCCATCCTATGGAGCCACGAGAATTCTTTTTCCTCCAAAGGGTGTCCACGCCTCATTTGTTTGAGAAACATCAAGTCAAATGGTGATCTTATTTTTAACAACCATAATGTAAAAACAGTTACTGAGTTAGATATTTTTATCAGCCCTATTTTGCAGAGGAGAAATGGAGGTTTATACGACTTAGGTAAACTAGTACCTGGTAAGCTAGATATGAATGCATGCAGTCACTCTGTAATCCAAACTCTTGGTCATCAAACCAATGTCCCCAAATTTGGTTTTCCTCAACCTCTTTATTTTTGTGATATCCAGGGACCAGCATGTGTGGTTTTTTTTTTTTTTTTTTTGCTATATTTTTATGCTATAACTCTATTATTCATGTAATACTTTTAAATTGATTTAATCTTAACTGAAACTTACTTAAATTGGAAGCTACTATCATTTTTTCTTAAAATATAGTGGAAAACCAAAACTATGTTACTAAATTCTATACAGATTCCCAGAGGGCTCCAGAGTGTCATAAGAAGTATGGAGAGTTAAGACACACACGTGGCAGACTTTTTGCTCAT
>NW_011922536.1:0-1641 GCF_000151845.1 Pteropus vampyrus
TCATCCTCCTTCTGTTTTTATTACCTATATTTTATATATCTGTCAATCATCTCTCAGCTATACGTCTCAAATTCTTTTCCCCGAACCGTTTGACAATAAACACAGACCTCACGACTGCAGAGAAAAGGAACCCTTGAAGGCTGAAGATGGGGCAAGGGGGCATTTCATCCTGAGCTCGGACATGTGCAATGAGGTAGGGAAGAAAATCCTGGCTCCCGCCCTGGGGCGGGAGGGCCAGACCCTCCAGAGGCGCGACCACAACGATGTGACTGTTTCTCCAGAGTCCCTGGAACGCTCGAGGCCTTAATTAGAGCAGTGATGGGTAATCCACATGGGGACCACAAAGGTAAACACCTAACAGTGTTGCCTGGCAACCGAGGACGATGGGAGGTGCTTCATCCAGGGTCTGGGAGCGAGCGGCAGGCCCAGGGGCACCGCCGTAAAGATGCTCAGAGCACCCACGTGAGATGCGGAGCGCCATCCTAGTATTCAAGCTAATTAGAGCCTGGCCCCCGAACGCTGTGTGACGTCCCTGTAGGAGAGAAGGGGACAGGAAATCGCCTGCGTGGGTGTCTATCGCGGCCATCTGATGTGCTCCGGGCACTGGGGGCAAAAGAAAAGCAAATGCAAACGAAAGCAAACAGGAAACCCTCTGCTTCCAGAAGCCTCCATCTAATGTGAACAAACAAAACAATCACACGTAGGGTACAGTCGGCCAAAATGGCGTCCAAAGGTCCTTTTCTGAGCACTCTGTTCTCCGTCTGTGTGGAGTCCTTTTTTATTACTTCGTAGTATTTTTAGCCAGTTTGTTACCAGGTCGTTTTTTCAACCCTAGCGTTGGACTTTTGGGTTATTTTTTATCTTATTGCCACACTGATAACCATGGAACACGCGGCTTTCCATTTGGTGATGGGAGTCTTAACGTGAGAAACTGGATGAGAAGATGAACGCGTCTGTGGCTTCGTAAGATGCTGGCAGATGCCCTTCCGCTTGGTGCCCGATTATCCGTAAACTGGCCCAAAACGGAGCGGGCGGCAGGGGCTGGGGGGCGCACTAGCGTCGCGGTAGGGACCGGGCACCCCAGCAAGGTGCGGTGCGCACGCCTCACACCGCAGGATCTTCGCGTGTTCTTGTGCTTCGCCCGCGGGCTGTGATGTTAATGCGTTGGTCTTTTCTTAGTTTTTAAGAGTCCTTTGTATGTTAAGAAAATGAGTCCCTTTGTCTAAAGTATGAATTGCAAAAATTTCTCCAAGAGCATTCATCTTTTGACTTGGCTTATGATTTTTGTTAGCTTTTCTTAACGTAGTTAAATTACCAATCTTCTCAAAAATTTGAGTGACATCGAAAAGGCTTTTCCATCCCCAAATGACAGAGACACGCACCCACGATTTCCTCTAGTACCTGGGTGGTTTCACTATTAGGTTTGTATTTCGCATCCGCTGGATTTTATTTTGGGGCGTGATGTTACTTCTCCAAATGGCCATCCGGTTTCATGACGTCTTTCATTAAATATTCCTTGTCCTCTGCGATTTAGAGGTCCATGGTGGTGAACAGGTGGTGAACTCGAAGATGGTCCTCCACATCTTGATATGATCCTTCCCCCTTGATGTTGGCGGCAAGGGGGCGGGGGGGTTGCAGCAG
>NW_011922537.1:0-1640 GCF_000151845.1 Pteropus vampyrus
TCATAATTTGTGATGCAGCATGGTTGTGATAACAGATCAGTTTTGGAGCAGTTTAGTATGTAGTGGTATAGGCTAATTATGAAGCATCGGGGCATGAGGGCTTACAGTGAGGATACTCTGTCTGACAACCAATACTCAACTGTTTTCAATGCAAACAGAATCTCCAAGTCAGGGTGCATTAAAGATGGAGAACGTATTCATGGAAAACACTAATTTGTGATGCAGCATGGTTGTGATAACAGATCAGTTTTGGAGCAGTTTAGTATGTAGTGCTATAGGCTAATTATGAAGCATCGGGGCAAGGAGGGCTTACAGTGAGGATACTCTGGGGCCCGTTCTCTCTTCAGTTGGAAAGCTGTTCTCTGCTGCTCTACAAACTGTTGAATTTAAGAGCTCTGCTCAGTCTAGTCCTCAGAAGGCAGTTCGGTGCTGAAGGCAGGCAGGTCAGTGAAAGCTTCTCCTCGAAGGTTGGTTTGTATGAGAAATCCCTGTGTAAAGATAGATGCTAATTTTGTGTGTGTGTGTGTGTGTGTGTGTGTGTGTGTGTGTGTGTGTAAGCACCTTCAGCCACCAGGAACTCTTCTTAGGTATTTCTTTTTCTGACCATATGTCCCTCATTCTGGCATGTGAGGGGCAATAGGGCTCCCGGTGTCATGATTGAGGAGAGGTAAATTTATTATCTCTGTTCCATCCAGCATGTGAAGAGCAGAGAGAGGTTTTGAGAAAAAGGGTTAGGACAGATCTGAATGTGATCCGTCCATCTCAGCTTTAGCCAGCAGGTGGAGAGAAGAAGGAGAGACTGGGGAAGAAAGTAGTAGAGAATCGGGGAAAAAAATCTGTCCCAGTACAACAAAGTGTGTGAAGGGAAGATCAGGTCTTCAGGGAAGGTCGAGAGGAGCATCCTGGGGGTGAAATCTCTATCCTGATTTTAGCCGATGTGTGAGGGCCAAAGCAGTGGCCTGGTAAAAGGGGCCAGGATAGATGGAGGCAACTTGTCCACCTGGTACCAGCCAGTGTGTGAGAAGCAGAGCGGGTGCCCGGTGTGAATGCAAGAAATGTCTGAAGTTGTAGAGAATATTTATAGGAGTTAAATTGAGCAGGAACCATTACAAATGGCGGTTGTCTAAGCACGAGAACAGAAGTGTTAGCAGGAGTAACACAATTAGACAGCTGACAATTATTACAAGATACATTAAATTGATTAGTATTATTATCTATGGTAATATTGAAATTTCCTAACAATAATATATATGGGACATTAACACAAGTTCTAAGGGCATATGAGAATCTTTCTCCTGAACCACTACTGTGTGAATTGGTCCGAGATTCATTAGTCATGCTAATACTCATTGTCACAAGTCCGGCAGCCAGTTTCCAAATACGAGTCTGCCAAACACCAGAGCTCGTTTTCCAGAGTCCAGCAGATAAAGCAGTCCCAGTGTCATAAGGCCGAGAGAAGTCCCAAACAGTTTCATTAAATCCTGTTACCCGGTACAAAGTGACATTCTCTTGATGACAACAATGCCACCATACCGAATCTTTTTGCACATGCCTCTTCGAGTGACAAAGTTAATCTCGATGTTCATTTTCGGCATGCCGCACCAGTCGTTCAGGCAACTAGCGTGCTCCGTCAGCTCTGA
>NW_011922538.1:0-1640 GCF_000151845.1 Pteropus vampyrus
AAAAACATGAATTCAAAAAGATATATGTGACTATGTCTGCTGCAGTGCTATTAACATTATCCAAGATATGGAAGCAACTAAATGCCCATCTATAGATGATTGAATAAAGAAGTGGTACATATATACAATGGAATATTACTCAGCTATAAAAAAAGAATAAAATCTTATTGTTGCAACCACATGAATTGACCCAGAGGGTGTATGCTAAGTGAAATAAGTCAGACAGAGCAAGACAAATACCATACAATCTCACTTACATGTTGACTCTGAAGAGCAAAATAAATGAACAAACAAAACAGAAACAGACTCATAAATACAGAGAACAAACTGATGGTTGACAGATGGGAGGAGTTCAGGGGGCTGGGTGAAAAAGGTAAAGAGATTAAGAAGTACAAATTGTTAGTTAGAAAATAGTCACAGGGATGTAACGTACAGCATAGGGAATATGGTTGATAATACTATAATAACTATGTATAGTGCCAGCTGGGTACTAGATTAATTGGGGGGATCGCTTCATAAATTACATAAATGTTTAACCACTATGCTGTATAACAGGGGATCCCAACCCCTGGGCTGCAGACGGATACCAGTCCATGGCCTGTTAGGAACTGGGCCGCTCAGCAGGAGGTGAGTGGCAGGTAAGCGGGTGAAGCTTCGTCTATATTTGTAGCTGCTCCCTAGCACTAGCATCATTGCCTCAGCTCCACTTCAGATCATCATGCATAGATTCTTATAGGAGAACCAGGTGCCAAAAAGGTTGGGAACTGCTGCTGTATACCTAAGACTAATATAATCTTGAATGTCAACTGTAATTAAAAAATTAAAAACAAAAAAAAATTAAAAAAGATAAATTAAATGTTTCAAAGAGGCTAAATGTAATTATAAATTGGGCAAATATTAATCAAAAGCTACCTTTAAAGTGGTTATTAAATACTTATGGGGTTTATAATTAGAGAATAAGATTGTTAATTGACTTTAAAAAGTTTAGTGGATAACTTAGGTGTATTAGTGGTGACCAAAAATACTTTCCTGACTGAAACGCTGGAAAAATTAGGCAAACAGCAGTTCTCTAGAAACTGGGTATTAAGCAATGAAGGATAATGACCACTGAGAGAATGAAAACAAATGAGGTGAGCTGTTTGCTCCAGGTTACTTCTATAAGAAAGTTTTCAGGCTGCAGTAAGGGAAGCACATCCTTGCAATCGCCCCATGTTAAGAAGATACAGGTGGGATTCCAGAGAACAAAGCGGCTATATTTTGCAGAGCACAGTGACAGAGAGAAGATTGCTGCCTGGAGAAACAACCAGAGCCCTGCAGAGGGACTCCCTGGAGTTTTCAGTTGAGTTCTGCTCAGCTTGCACCCGTGAGTAAACTATTCAAGGTGGAGAAAAAAAACATCTGAAAGGATTAGAAGTAAAAATAACCTGGAGCTCACACAGGATCCAGAGTAGTGCTGTCCCCAACAGCTGGAATGGAAAACCTCACAATTAACAAGGCTGTGGGTAGATTATTAAGAAGGCTCTTGGATTCTTAGTCTAACCCTAGACTACTGTAGCCTAGTCCTGCCAAAGAAACCTAAAAGCAGACCTAAAAGGGTTGGATTGTTTCCCAGTAACCTCACGGCTTCTAAAACAAAGCTC
>NW_011922539.1:0-1638 GCF_000151845.1 Pteropus vampyrus
CTGAGAATGAGTAGCTGAGGAAAGCCAAAGATCCACTCTCCAACAAAATACAAAATATATCGTTCCTCTTGAGCTGTAACTGCAATGGGGTTCTGGTGGTAACAATTACACTTTCTTCCTGGTAATAGCTGATGCGATTGGCATTTTTTAGCCAAGGGAATTAATCATCTCTGGTTTGGTTCTGGGCTGGGGCTGCCTCTCCCATATCTTCCTACTTCTCTTCTGCCTCTGTGCTGTTCTGTTTCCCAGACACCCGCACCACAGAAAAGACTCTGCTTTTGTGTATAAGTATAAGAATATGTAGACTGAGTTGCACTTCGCCGTCATGTTGGCATAGCATTGGCTGTTCGGGTTTCTATTTGCTGTCCCATAGACAGTGCCTTCTAGGGAATCGAGCGATTATGTCCTTCTCTAGTTCTGCTAAAACTTCTATCGTAGCTGTCCACAGCAAACACTTTTTTTTTTCCTTCTGAGACTGTAGGAGCAAATGCTTGTATAGATAACCCTGACTTCAGCTAGTAAGAGAACCGGTTCCCTTCTGTATGCCCAAAGAGTTTCCTTTCTCCATCTCTTCCTTACCTAGAAGACTTGTGCTCTGTCATCATTTCCAACTCTTCACTGTCTCCCTTTTTCCCTTTCCTCTCAAAAGCAGAGCTGTATTTAAAATGGTCTAATAACTGATCCCAGGGGTTTGTGTGGTTAACCATTTCATGTTCACTTATGTATTTATACAATGGTTCTAACTTGTGGCCAGTAAAAACGTGAGTCCATTAATCTTTCTGATCAATGACCATTGAATTTTGAGAGCTGAGGAAATCAAAACAATGTTTGTTGAGTCTGGAAAAACAATAGAATATCCTTATATTTACCCTTGTTTATAAATCGAATTAGATTTCTAGATGCTTTGAGTCTATTACATTCAAAATGCTCTTTGTATGTGTGTGTGTACATTTATATTTATGTATGTGAGAATACTAAGTAGAAAACATAGTTGTCATCATAGTCACACCTAGTATTTGCTGTTTGCTTATTCACATCATCTACTAGATTGCCTTGAGCTCTGAAATACATATGACATTTTCTCAGCATCAGATTGGACTCAATTTTGAGGAGTTTAAAGCAATTTTACAGTCACTCATCCAAAGCATAATTTATGCTAGATGTGTAAAAAAAATTAATTGGTAAAAAAATATTAACTTGTATTCTTTTTAAGTTAATATTGCATTTATTTTAGTACTCAATATTAAATAGAATATTGCTTTATTTACATTTTATTCTTTGAAATAATATAAAAGTAAGATCTTGCAATTTACCTTTTGAATGTTAATCATGGGCAACGTTCATTTAAATTTTCTCATAAACAAATGGTTCCGACATTTAAATTCTTCTGGTATTTAGCAGCTAGGAAGATGTTACAGTAGTCACCTAAAGCAATATCACATTTTTCTAGAAGCAAGTTAAACATTTTTTTACTTTGTTTAATTGAAAACTATTATAGCAATTAGTAGAATAAGTAATTATAAATTAAATCATCATTGATTTTAATTACATCTTTTCCATCCTGGGCCTTATGTTTGTCAACATCGTCTCTATAACTATTTCATATCACTCTCTTTGCTTTCTTAATTACTTCTTTCT
>NW_011922540.1:0-1638 GCF_000151845.1 Pteropus vampyrus
TCACTGTGTGGACCCCTGGTCCACCAGAGAAGACAGGCCGCTCCCACCACCTCCACCTCCCCGGAGTGTGGACACCGGGCGTTCCAGAGCCACAATTCAGCATGATCTCTTTTCATCCCAGAGGCCCCGGGGCTCCTTCTAAGGCCTCTGCTCCTTCCTGCTTTCCGCACTGGAAATCAGACTTCAGGACGGAAGCAGACACCTCCCTCTCCGTCACCTTTCTGCCTGGGATGGTCGTAATGGTCCCCGTGGACGCATTCAAAATGAAGAAATGAAAGGCTCGAGGAGGTGATCGCAAAGCTCATAAGGCCCGGAGGCCGAAATCAGACCCACAGCTGTCTGCAGTGTCCCCCAACTGACCTCTTTCCAGCGGGTGACGGCCTCCAGGGACGGAGGGGCCAAAGCCTCCCTGGGTCCGCTGTCTGTGGGTGGCCGGGAGCTCTGCACGAGGATACAGAGAGGAATGAGACGCCGTCTGTACCTCTAGGGGCTCAAAGTGTCAGTGAGTGCTTCTGCAACTTCTGTACCCCAGTACCCGCAGACGACCGAGCATCGCCCTCAGAGCCCCGAGGCGCCGGGAGGGCCGTGAATTTGCCGCAAGTGAGCCGTATCTCGGAAGTCTGCAGTTCCGGCTCAAAAAGGACGTCAGTAGAGAGCTTTTTGCCAGATCTACCATATACATATATATGCATATATATGTTCATCTATATGCATATATATGTATATGGTGGATTTTCGAAGGAAACCTGTGTGGACCCCTGGTCCACCAGAGAAGACAGGCCGCTCCCAGCATCTCTATCTTCTCCGGAGTGTGACACCGGGGCGTTCCAGAGCCACAATTCAGCATGATCTCTTTCATCCCAGAGGACCCCGGGGCTCTTCTAAAGGCCTCTGCTCCTTCTGCTTTCCGCACTGGAAATCAGACTTCAGGACGGAAGCAGACACCTCCCTCTCCGTCACCTTTCTGCCTGGGATGGTCGTAATGGTCCCCGTGGACGCATTCAAAATGAAGAAATGAAAGGCTCGAGGAGGTGATCGCAAAGCTCATAAGGCCCGGAGGCCGAAATCAGACCCACAGCTGTCTGCAGTGTCACCCAACTGACCTCTTTCCAGCGGGTGACGGCCTCCAGGGACGGAGGGGCCAAAGCCTCCCTGGGTCCGCTGTCTGTGGGTGGCCTGCAGCTCTGCACGAGGATACAGAGAGGAATGAGACGCCGTTTGTACCTCTAGGGGCTCAAAGTGTCAGTGAGTGCTTCTGCAACTTCTGTACCCCAGTACCCGCAGACGACCGAGGATCGCCCTCAGAGCCCCGAGGCGCCGGGAGGGCCGTGAATTTGCCGCAAGTGAGCCGTATCTCGGAAGTCTGCAGTTCCGGCTCAAAATGGACGTCAGTAGAGTGCTTTTTGCCAGAGCTTCCCTAGATATAGCTATATCTATATCTGTATCTGAATCTATAGATATCTCTATATCTCTATCTCTCTCGCTTTCTCTGTTTCTCTCTCTCTATCTCTCTATCTACCTATCTATCTATCTATGTATCTGTCTATTTCTCTCACTCTTTCTCTCTGTCTCTCTCTCTCTCTAATAAAGTGATATATATCTATATATATCTATATATATCTATATATCTATATATCT
>NW_011922541.1:0-1637 GCF_000151845.1 Pteropus vampyrus
TTACCTACTGTATTTATTAGTTTCCAGTTGCTACCGTAACAAGTTACCACAAACTAGTGGCCTAATATGATACAAATTCATTCTCTCGCAGTTCTGGATATCAGAAGGTGCCCTCAGGGCTGTGTTCCTTCTCGAGGCTTCAGGGGAGAAATTGTTTCCTTGTTATTTTCAGCTTCGAGAGGCCCCTTCAGCGTAACACTCTGATTTCTTGCTTCTGTCTACACAGCTCCTCCTACTCATTTTGATCCTTCTGCCTCTTCCTTATAAAGACCGCCGTGGTCGTGAGAAGAGGTCAGGCAGCCCAGCTTCACGAAGGCCCTTGCAAGCCGTGGGCCTCAGGCACCTGGCCTGTGCCCTATGTGCTGCCAAGATGCCAAAGGGAAGGTCAGGTCTACCAAAGGGGCAGTGAAGGAGGAGCTTTAAGAGGAAATCAGCAAAGCCGTCAGCTAAACCTGCCAAAGTGGAAACGTAGTCTAAAGAAAAGCAGTAGGAAAGGATAAATCTTCAGACAAAAAAGCGCAAGCAAAAGGGAAAAGAGGAGCAAAGATAACAGAAGGAAGTGGCTAACCCAGAGACTGAAGATTGCCCATTTCCATATTCTTAATCACATCTGTAAAAGCCTTTTACTGTGGAAGGTAATGTAGTTTCCAGGGATTAGGACGCGAACTTTGGGGGCTGGGGGGGGGGGGCGAGTTAGTGGGGAAGGGAGGAGCGGGGGGAGCATTATTCAGCCTACCATACCCACCTAGGTTTTCCAGATGTGATAAGGTTGCAAAAATATTTTACCCTAAAAAAAAAAAAAAAAAATTACATATGGACCAGGGAAGCATTCGAAGAAAGGAAAATATCAGATGAAAGGTCACAGTTGCCAATGTCATAATATCTGTTTGTGCTCTAGTTTTAGTATCTGGTACCAAGGACTTGAAGAGGTGTTTTTTTCTACCTTCCTTTCCTTCTGGGGCTATTCTTAGCTTGCTCTAAGATCCATGTTCGCTCAAGTTGTGGCTGCAGAGTTGGGCATCTCCAAGTATATCTGCTGCTTTGAGAAGGTTGGATGGTCCCAGAGTCCTCTGGGCTGCCCAGCTGGGTTTCTAATGCAGGGCCTTCTCTCTTTTTACATCATCCTTGCCTCCCATCTCCCCTCTGCCCCCTTTCCTCCTTGTATAGCAGACATTGCACAAATATCAGAGTCCCACAAGAGAAGTCAAAGACATTATTCCAGACCTCTCAGGCTGGCAGGAGGGGAGGAGGTAGGCACACAACTTCTACCTTTACCTGTATCCTATCACCTGATTTTAAGCTGCCACCCTGAGTGATGGGGTAAACCAGCAGCAGCATGAAGAAGAGGAAGCATCTTTTTGCTCAGTAGATCAGACCCTTCTCCATCATCTTTATGCCCCTTGGTCATCAGGTATTCAGGCAAGATGTTACTTGTTCCTGCATCCAATACAAGGAGGCTTTATACTAGCCCTTGGTATATAATCATCATCATCATCATCATCATCATCATCATTATTATTATTATAAAACAACAAAAACAACACGCTCCAAAATAGAAAGCTACTGGATGAGCAGCTTGTGAATCTAAACTTCCTTGAGATGGTGTGTAGCTACTAGAGAATTTCTCCCTAAAACAA
>NW_011922542.1:0-1636 GCF_000151845.1 Pteropus vampyrus
GTCTTTTCAAATTTTGCCCATTTTTATTGGATTCAATGTTTTCTAAGTTCTTTACATATTCTGGGTACAAATTCTTGGTCAAATATATGGTTTTGCAAATATTTTCTACCGATCTGTCAATAATCTTTCTATTTTCTTAACAATCTTTCAAAAACTTTTTAAATTTTAACGAAGTCAAATTTATCGATTTTTCTTCTTTTGTGGTACATGCATTTTTACCACAATTTAGAAATCTTTGGTCAAATCAAGAACACAAATATTTTTCTGTTTTTTTTTTTTTGTTCAGAAGTTTTATGGTTTTAGGTCTTACATTTATTATTTATTTCCATTTAATTTTTAAATGGTATAAAATAAGGGTTGAAATTCCACATACTTTTGGCCCCATACAGATATTTGATTATCTTACTTTTTCATGGCTGTAGCAAATTAAAACAAACTTACTGATTTAAAACAATACAAATTTATTATTTTACAGTTTTGAAGGTTAGAAGTCCAACATGACCCTCACTGAGTCAAAATCAAGTTGTCAACAGGACTGCCTTACTTTCTGGGGGCTCAAAGTGAGAATTCATTTTCTTGTCCTTTCTACCTTGTAGAGCCTGCCCACATTCCTTGGCTCATGGCTCTTTCCTCCATATTTAAAACCAGCAACAGTGGTCCCAGTGGTTCTCACTCTGTCATCTCTTTGGTTCTCTTGTGCCGCTCTCTTCATCTTTTAAAGATTCTTGGTATTATATTGGGCCCACCTGGACAACTCAATATATTCTTCCTATGTTAATGTCAGTTGATTAACAAACTTAATTCTATCTGCATCCTTATTTCCTCTTTGCCATGTAACCAAACATTTTCACAGTTTCTGGGGATTAGGATGTTGACATTTTAGGTGAGGGTTGGTCAAGTCATTATTTTGCCTACCATATCAACTGTGCCAGGATAACTTGTTGAAAAGACTTTTTCTTTCCCCCATTGAATTAACTTGGTACATTTGTTGAAAATCAGTTGACCATGTAAGTGTAGATGTATTTCTGAACTTTATTCTGTGTCCCTGATATATTTGTCTAGCTTTTAAATGTGACCATACTGTCTTATTTTACGAATTAATACTGTCTAAAAATCAGGTAACATAAGTCCTTAAAACTTTGTCCTTTTTCAAAATTATTTTGGTAATTTCAGGTCTTTTGTATTTCCTTATAAATTTATAAATCTCTTGTCATTTTTCACGAAACTGAAAAAATTTTGGTGGGAATTTCATTAATTTATATATTAATTGGAGAATTGATATCTGAACAATATTAAGTCTTTGGTCTGTGAACATGGTATCTTTCTCCAATTAGTTATGTTTTTAATTTATCTCAGCAATTTTTGATAATTTTAATATTCATTTCTTACACATTAATCTTTGTTAAATTTATTCCTAAGTACTTTACTTATTTTGGATGCCATTGTAAATGCAATCAATCATACTTTAAATTTTATTTTTTAAATGTTTATTACAGGTATTAGAAATGCAGGGGGTTTTTTGTATAGTGAACTCAGGTCCCACAAAGTTACTAAATTTACCTGTTTTAATAGATTTTTGAATATATTTATTAGAATTTTAGCACACATGATAATGTCATCTGCAACTAAAAATAAT
>NW_011922543.1:0-1635 GCF_000151845.1 Pteropus vampyrus
TCATGATAATAAAGATGTGTTCTAGGTCTAATTTGATTTCATTCAGGGTAATGACGAATGAGGACACAAGTTTTGTGCACAAAGGAACTTCAAGTGGGCTGGTACAGGTGTCCCCGAGATGTGTTCGTCTGACGCGGAAACTTAGGGAGCACAGGGAGCCACTTGTACTGAGCGCTTAGGCGAATAATCCTGTTGCTCCCAAATGAGGAGGCCATTTCCGGTGGAGGGACATCCCACTGAGACCACTTTTGCTACGGCATGTCCCATATTCATTGTCACTATTTCTCTCTATTTCATTGGTGCTATTTCTCTCCTTCTGATGGAGAAAGAGAACAAAGCTTGGTATGTGGAAAATCCAGATGTCTCGCAGCAGCCTACCACTCTCAAGTCTATGCTGTGTTCTTGTCTGTCTCACGTCTGTCGGCACTTGGAGATGCCGGGATCGGGGGGGAGACACCTGAGATGAGAAGCTCAGACTGCGAGGAAGGACACTACTTGTTAATACGTCTCCATCAAGCAGGGAAGCCGGGTACTGGAGAGAGAGGGGCGGGCTGATTGACGGGAGGAGCCCGGCTTTTTCTCATCCAGAGTTTTGACAAAAATAAATAGTAATAACCAAAAATAAGAATCACAGGTAAGAGAAAACGTTGGGTGAAGCATGATAGTGAAACTCTCAAGATCTCACAGTGTTTGACGATGGCTTAGACCTCAGAGGGACAGACCCAAATCATGGGGACGGTTGCACCCTAGACCTGCACAATCCAACATGGTGGCCATTCATCGTGTGGGGTTGAAACATGGCTGGAACCAAACCCACACCTGCTTAAGCGGTTGAAACATGGCCAGAACCAAACCCACAGCTGCTTTCAAAATATACAAAATGTCTCCTCGGTACTTTTAATATCGATGATCTATGTTGAAATGACAACATTTTAGGTGTATTGGGTTAAGTAGGTTCTTAAAATCATTGACTTTGATCTTATCTGGTTTTTAAAAAATGTGTCTACTACATTTTCAATTACACATGGGAGTTGCGTAATATTTCTACCAGGCAGCACCATTGTAGATTGTCCACGTCGATGACTTCGGCTGTATCTTTACCTCCATGGCGGTCTCATTTGGGGCAAAGTCATGGTTATGGGCACTCCTGCGTGTTCACTGACCACCCATCTCTATGCCCTGACTCTTTCCCTACCTGATGGGCTGCCTCTTCACCCCTTGTCTCTTTCCTAGTTCCCTTTGTTTGTTGGATTCATAAGGTAAACGTTTCCTGCTTTCACTAGATTTGTACCCCTTTATCAAATCATGTGTTATGTTTCCCCTTTTCATACAAAATAATTCCCTTTGGCTCAAAACTCTCTCTATAACACGCTTACACCATCTACAAAACTATCCCATCTTAAAGTGAGAGACAGGGTTTCCTAACGCCCTCCTTCCTAACGTCAAATGCTTAGACAAACTGACCACCCACTAACAAAATTTCCATTGCAAGACTTCCATCCTTGGAGAGAACTATGGGCTCATTTCTGTGTGGCATTTTGCCGGCTTTCCCCCTTTATCACAATTCGCCTCAACCCAGCCAGCTCTTCTTCCCATAAATACAGTTGTATATGAAGGAAGGATAGAAAATAATGG
>NW_011922545.1:0-1635 GCF_000151845.1 Pteropus vampyrus
GAGATAGGTAAAATAACAAATGTAGAAGAATGATTCTGTTTCTGAATAAATTATATATATACATATATACATGTGTGTATGTATATATGTATGTATGTATGTATATGTATATATATATGCATGAATTCCACAAGGAAAATCCAAGAATGATACACACTAAATCATTTACAGCAGTTTCCTCTGGAGGGAAAGATTTGGGCAGGGTTGGGTGTGAAGTGGAAACTACTTGAAATTGTTTACTTTATATACTTTCCTGTTTTTAATACAATTATCATGTATGCATCGCAGTATCTGAGACATAGAGAAGACGTCAGTTGAATCAAACAAGTTAATATAAGATCTTGAGCTAAAGAAGAATGCTTTCTATAGCTTTTATTACACACCTTCAGGATGTGGGACAAAAAAAATGGACTGCCTGTTCTACTGCATCCAAGGGTTACAAGATAAAGTCACTTACTAATAACCAAGAGAAATTGCCTCTCCTCACTTTGATGTTTTCTGAGACCTTCATGGTCCTTCACAGGGACTTGCTGGGTCACTATGCTCTTCTCTTGCCTCTGAACTGCCCTGATCCTAGGTCACTTGAGCATCTTTGTGCATCAGATTTTAATGACAGGGGAATTTATTTCTTGCCAGAGTAAAGATCCTCCAAGATAATTCCAGTCATATGAGGGTAGTATTAGTAGATTTTTGTGAATAGTCTGAGAAAACAATCTCTTTGGAAAGAGTTCTAGTTAGATAGTGTCCGGGAAAAAAAAAAATCAAGATAAATCTATGTTTACTATTTATTACATGCCCATCACAGCCTCAGGTTATGCACTTTTAGAAGACGTGGTTCTCAAAGTTGACCAGCTTGTGAATGCCTAATAGTAGGATGACCAACCTTCTCCCATTTGCCTGAGACTTAGGAGTACCTTGGAATGCAGGACCTTTAGTGCAAAATTAAGATAATCCCCAGCAAATTGGGACAAGTTGGTTGCCCTACTGGGTGAGGAGTGAGGCTGATTCAATGATTAGTCCAAGTATTTAATAAAGGCCTAATACATGCTGTCGAGTCTGCTAGATACTTGGGATTACAGCAGTGAATAAAACATACACCCATATAGTTTCTGCCCTCATAGCATTTAAAGTCTTTACTTGAAAGAATAAAAGAGTAATACTGATTATGCCACCTAGATGTTATCATTATTATAATTAGTTTGGTTAAGTGCTCTTGTCACTCAGGGAGAGAGAGCTGCAGTATCTGGGGAAGATTTTTGAGGAAGAGAAAAGAATTGAGCAGATTCTTAAAGAGACAGCTGAGTTTCCATTAGCTCAGCTTCTTGTATATAGTGGGATCCTCAACAGCTATTTGTTGAATTGAACTGACATGAATTTTGGAGCAATCTTTTCATTCATGAATTAGAACCAAAGAGGAGGAGAAAGCCATATGTATTTGAGTCTGGCTTCTGTTTTGGGCAGACACTCAAATGTTGCTGTAGTTTCATGCTCTGAAGTCTTGTCCTCTGACTCTCCAGTTCGAGAAACAGACTTTTATTTGGTCATTTACTTAGAGATATTGCACTCTGGGGAACTGATTCAAAATAATTTACATTTAGGTATGCAGTTATTACGTAGATGAATATTTATGTACCG
>NW_011922546.1:0-1634 GCF_000151845.1 Pteropus vampyrus
CAAGAGGAGGGGACGCACTGCCCCTGCCCACGTTTCCCATTCGTGGGACACACAGCTCAAGCTAATGACGAAAACTTGGAAATGCCCCCCTCCCTGGGGACTAGGGGCAGGGGGTGGACGCAGCGCTTCCGGCCCAGGAGAGGAAAGGGGACAGTGTCGTCCTCTGAGGAAGCGGCGAACTGAGGCAGCGGACACCGTCCCGAGCGGACCTCGGAGGCACGGGACACTGCGACAGGAACTTGAACTTCGTACGTGCGACTTAAATGCAACTAAACGGTAATTTCCTGCTAATGAAACTGGGGGACCATTTTTACACACAACGGGGCTGCGACTTCTCACACTTTCCAGCTCGCTGGGTCCACACCGGGTTCCGCTCAAGGGCCTTCCCCACAGACGCGGCCGGGATGCGCGGGAGCCTCTGGTCAGCACGCGCGCTCGGTGGCCGTCACACTCGAAGACGAGGTTCCGGTCCTCTACACCGACCCCAGCAAGACCCACACTGTCCCCACCCTGCCTGCTGCGGCCCTCGGTCCCCGGCAGGGCCATGAGAAGGCCGGTGGCGCTTTTGTCTCGCTGCGCGCCCTCGCGGGAGTGCCCTTGCGGGGCGCTGGTTAGACCTGCACACACGGCAGGTGCCTCTGCGCCCGGCCCGCCGGCCCCGGAGACATCAGGACGGCGCACGGAGACGGTCGCTCCTGGCCCCGCCATCCGAGCCGCCTTCAGCCCCTGGAGCGCGCGGACCTCCGCGCACAAGGCGCACAGGGCGCACAGGGCGCACGGGCCGCGAAGGCGAGCGGGCTAAGGGCCCTCAGGACCTCAGAGTGGGAACAGGAGCCGCGAACGAAACCCCTCCGCCAGGGGACCGGCCCGCGGACGCCTCCACGCAGGGTCCCCAGCGGGACCAAGCGCCAGCTGCCCGCAGCGAACGCCTGGCCCTGAACACAGCCCCCCTCCGCAGGGCCAGCCTCTCGTGGGCTCGCCCCCTGCGTCCCTGGTCACCCAGAGCCCCGCACTCAGGGGTCGCCACGCCCGGCTTACTGCTCTGCTGGGATGCTCTTCAATTGTTACTCCCTTTTAAAAAGGGGTTCTGCATTTTTTTTTTGCACTGGGCCCTGCCAATTATGGAGCTCATGGGGCTTAGCGGCGCCCCCTCGGGAGGCCCACGGGTGCTCCCCGACGAGCCTCTGTGTCGGGATCCTTGTCGCAGGAGGTGCAGCCCCGGAAACTCACGGAAGAACAGAAACCGCTGCCTGCCTCTCCCGGTACCGCTCGCCCCCCACCCCCGCCCCCGCCCCCGCCCCCGCCCCCGCCCCCGCCCCGTATTTCCTCCGGGCTCAGAAATCCCACCACACGTCGTCCGGTGTCATGCTGCGTCACTCAGCTTGACCCCCATCATTCCGGGTCTAGCTCCGCTGGAGAGACCTGCGCAGACCGTCACTGTAGGAATACGACCAGGGCCTTCCCGAGTTTACGCGCTCCGAGATCCCTTCCACCTCAGGGCCTTTGTTCTTACTGCCCTTCTGGAACATTCTCCTACACGTTACCCCTGTACAACGCGGAGAAACACCCACATGCTCTCGACTGCCCACACCGCACGCAGGCGGGGATGTTCCCATGAGGAGTCGCTTCACGAA
>NW_011922547.1:0-1634 GCF_000151845.1 Pteropus vampyrus
GGAAAGAGGTCAGTTGGGGACAACTGCAGACAGCGTGGGTCTGATTCGGCTCCGTGCATCTGAGCTTTGCGATCACTCTTTGAGCCTTTCATTTCTTCATTTCAATGCGTACACGGGGAACCATTACGGCCCATCCAGGCAGAAAGGTGAGGGAGAGGGAGGTGTCTGCTTCCGTCCCGAAGTCTGATTTCCAATGCGGAAAGCAGGAAGGAGCAGAGGCCTTAGGAAGGAGCCCCGGGGCCTCTGGGATGAAAAGAGATCCTGCTGAATTGTGGCTCTGGAACGCCCGGTGTCCACACTCCGGGAAGGTGGAGGTGCTGGGAGCGGCCTGCCTTCTCTGGTAGACCAGGGGTCCACACAGGTTTCCTTCGAAAATCCACCATATACATATATATGCATATAGATGAACATATATATGCATATATATGTATATGGTAGATCTGGCAAAAAGCTCTCTAGTGACGTCCATTTTGAGCCGGAACTGCAGACTTCCGAGATACGGCTCACTTGCGGCAAATTCACGGCCCTCCCGGCGCCTCGGGGCTCTGAGGGCGATGCTCGGTCGTCTGCGGGGACGGGGGTACAGAAGTTGCGGAAGCACTCACTGACACTTTGAGCCCCTAGAGGTACAAACGACGTCTCATTGCTCTCTGTATCCTCGTGCAGAGCTCCAGGCCACCCACAGACAGCGTACCCAGGGATGCTTCGGCCCCTCCGTCCCTGGAGGCCGTCACCCGCTGGAAAGAGGTCAGTTGGGGGACACTGCAGACAGCCGTGGGTCTGATTTCGGCCTCCGTGCCTCTTGAGCTTTGCGATCACCTCTTTGAGCCTTTCATTTCTTCATTTTCAATGCGTACACGGGGACCATTACGACCATCCCAGGCAGAAAGGTGAGGGAGAGGGAGGTGTCTGCTTCCGTCCCGAAGTCTGATTTCCAATGCGGAAAGCAGGAAGGAGCAGAGGCCTTAGGAAGGAGCCCCGGGGCTTCTGGGATGAAAAGAGATCCTGCTGAATTGTGGCTCTGGAACGCCCGGTGTCCACACTCCGGGAAGGTGGAGGTGCTAGGAACGGCCTGTCTTATCTCAAACGTCTAAGGAAAATACAGCCTTTTGTTTTAAAAATCACTATATATATCTATATCTATATCTATATCTATATATATATATATAGATATAGATATAGATATATATATATATGAATATATATATAGAAAGAGTGAGAGAAATAGATACATAGATAGATAGATAGGTAGATAGAGAGAGAGAGTGAGAGGGAGAGAGAAAGAGAGAGAGATAGAGATATAGAGATATCTATAGATTCAGATACAGATATAGATATAGATATATCTAGGGGAGATCTGGCAAAAAGCACTCTACTGACGTCCATTTTGAGCCTGAACTGAAGACTTCCGAGATACGGCTCACTTGCGGCAAATTCACGGCCCTCCCGGCGCCTCGGGGCTCTGAGGGCGATGCTCGGTCGTCTGCGGGGACGGGGGTACAGAAGTTGCGGAAGCACTCACTGACACTTTGAGCCCCTAGAGGTACAAACGACGTCTCATTGCTCTCTGTATCCTCGTGCAGAGCTCCAGGCCACCCACAGACAGCGTACCCAGGGATGCTTCGGCCCCTCCG
>NW_011922548.1:0-1634 GCF_000151845.1 Pteropus vampyrus
TTGGCCAGTTGAAATCTGCGTGGACAGTCCCAGGTCCAGCCCATTGTATTAGGCTGTGATTACGAACTTTTAAGCACTCTTAGATACTATGCTATTTTGACAGGAATGTGTTGAAGATACAGAACCGTAACACGTGAACTCTCTCTCAAGAGGCAAAACAACATGTACTGTTAGTGAGAGGAACTTGCTGTGAAGCTTCCACTGGCATCTCGTTTGCCTGTACGTGTCTATCACAATTACCAAACGCTGTCACAAAGCAAGGTTTTGAATGTGCATAAAGCAAAGCCCCTGGCTGAAATCGCAGAGAAGGAGGGGCAGAGTGCAGCTCCGCGTGGCTGGGGGCGCGTGCCCGGCGTTCCGGCGCCTGAGGAGTGACTTTCGCTGGGAAAGTTACCTTTACGACACAAAGTTAGCGGAACAGAGCCTGAGCAGCATCAGGCTTTTTAAGGCTTTGCGTTGCTCTTAAGACAGCTGACCCTCTGCCACGGTTCGCTCCTTCCAGTGCACCTGTCTCGAAGATAACTTAGTCACCTCTGCCTCACAGCACCGCTCACCTGCCCCTCCTCTCCGGCGTTATTAGAAGCCACGACCAGTGAGTCAGAAAGAGGGGCTTCAGCGGGGTGGTCCTCTCCAGGCAGCCGTCATTACCATGCCGGCTGCTGCGTTTGCGGTGACCCTGTCACAAGGCTACCAACCACCTGTAACCTCGGGTTTGAGGACATTTCACTATATCACTAGGAGCTGCCTGCTTTCTCTTTTTAAAACATTCTCTTTCATAATTCGGCCAAATTTTTCTGACAACTTCTGAGTTTCTTGCCCTATTTTATAACAAATAAATCTTCACTTTTAGATATTTCCTTATTGTCATTCCACTAGTCACATTTAAATGAGCTTTTTTCCTCTTTGTAGGCTGTTTTGGCATTCTTTGAAAATCTGCTTTTTCTGGTCTAAATTTTAAAAGAGTTTGCCTCATTGCGCTTGATTTTTTTCTCTTGTCATTATTTTCTTTGTGTCGATGCGTAGCCCTCCCGCTGTGTTTTGCGTCTTGAAGAGTGCCCACGCCTGAAGCCTTGAGCTCGCTAACCGAGCGCATCATGTTTCCGTCAGAATCGGGCATCCCAAATCCCTCCGTCCTTTTTCCACCTGGAATCTAGAAGGCGGTAGAACAGCAGGGGTTCTGCCTGCTTCTTCCTTCTGCTCTTCCTGATGTGGGCCGAGAATTTGCCGGGTTCCGAGGCCTTTGTGCGCGTCATCTGGTGGTGGAGACTGGGTGTCCTAAGCCTGTTAACTTGAGGCCCTGTGGACTCTTGCCTGGGACACGTGGATGTGGGGACGGCCACACAGCTCCACCGTGGTGCCAGGCCTAGGGTCTGGATCCCAGAGTAACTGAGCATCCCGTGCCCAGAGCAGACTGGAGCTCGGCCAACGCTCTGTGAGCAGGCCTTCTCCCAGAGGGGACAGGATGCACACGCGACTCTTCAGCGAGGCCTCTCGCGAGTCCTCTGCTGTCCAAGGACGCACACGAGGTGGCTTTGTTTCTTCGCTCTCACCCTTCGCCTCTCCATCTGCTAGAGATTGTGGCGTGTGGAAAGTCACACGTGGCCGCCTGAGCAACGTGGCGTTCACACAACCCT
>NW_011922549.1:0-1633 GCF_000151845.1 Pteropus vampyrus
GATGACCCCCAGGGAGGAAACAGGAGCACTCGGGCGCGGCGTGTGACAGCCGGTGGGTCCTGTAAGGCGCCTGTGGTGTCTGTGGCATCAGAGGCTCCCGGTGGGGACGGGCCCGGGGAGCTGGGCAGCCGCGGTGTGCGCGCAGGGCGGCTGTGCTCGGGGCGAAACGCGGGCCTTGGCTCGTTGGGGAAAGCCTGACTCCAGACCCAGGGCACCCGTGACCGCGAGGCAGGCCCCGTTCTCGGTCCGGCTGGGAAGCAGCAGCGGGCCAGCAGCGGCAGGCCCACAGCCTGCACGTGGCCTTTCTTTTCTCCCAGAGCCGCCGACGGGGGCCGCGCAGGATGCCCTGGCCCCAAGTGAGCGGGAGCCGCGGTCACTTGCTGACCCTTGCACTGTGTGGCGTTTGTTTTGCTGGTCGGCTGAGGGTGGTCACACAGCAGCGTGAACCCCGTGTGGGTGGGAGCCACACGTCTGCGTGGAGCTCTGCATCTCCCCTGCCTGGACGGTGGTACAGCGCTTCCTCGTCTGCACAGACCTGGGGCCTGGGGGCCCTGCCCTCAGCCGGTACAGCCCAAGAACGGGAGAGGCCGCTGTCCACGTGACGGACCAGCCAGCTGGGCTCTGCCCCACCAACCCAGGGGAGGGGGGTGGTCCTGCTCTGGGCAGGGAGGAGGGCTGACCCGGACCCGTGCCCACAGGAGCCCACACATCCCAGCTTCTGTGCAGAGACAGGGAGGAGGCCTGGTGTGCCCCTCCACTGTCTTCGTGACAGCGGACCTTGGGAACATCTGCCACATTCAGGTCACTTTGCCCCTAGCCTCGCCCCGTGATGCCTCTGACCTGTGTTCTTGTGCATACACCACCGGCAGGTGCTCAGCAGGGCAGAGGGTCAGGACTGAGGACCGCCCCGCCCCCCCAGGCACCTCTGTGCGCTCAGGCGGTGGGCGGAGTGGCACGGGGCACAGGACGTGGAGCACCTTCCGCGCTGTCCGCGTCGGAGCCGAGGCTCTGCAGGAGAGTCCTGGGACCCTCCAGCTGGCTCGCGGCTGGGGGTCTGGGAGGCACCAGGACCTCAGCACTAGGACAGGAGCGTTTGGTGCTGGCACATCCTGGTCACAGCCGTCTCCGCAGTTCCCCTGGACAGGAGAGGTGGCTTCGGGGGCCGACCCGCATCCCCAGCTTCCTTGGGGCACGCTGCATTGGGTCATGGAAAGCTGGCACATGTCTACAGCCCCAAGAGCCCCAAGAACAGGCCAGAAGAGAGCGACGGGGTGGGGTGGCGGGCAGCACAAGGGGTGTCTGGCGAGGCTGGGCTCATGCACCCATGCGTCAAGGGCAGGCTGCGCTCCAGCCGCGTCCCTGCCCAAGGACATTTGGGGCTGAGGCGCATCACGCATCTCCACCGGCTGAAGGCGTCATGGCAGGTCTGACCCACGGCCGCAGCTGAAAGGGCCCCCAGGAAGGATCAGGAGCGGGCAGCGGGCTGGAGTGCAGTGAACGAGGACCACCACCCAGGGCCTGGCCCTCCCTGCTGGGACTCACACGGCCCCGCGTCCGGCCTTCAGAATCAGAGCCGCGGCCCCCTGCCCCAGCCTGCCCATCAGGCACCCAGAGAGGGCACGGGGCCCTGGGC
>NW_011922550.1:0-1633 GCF_000151845.1 Pteropus vampyrus
AGGCCGCTCCCAGCACCTCCACCTCCCCGGAGGGTGGTACACCGGGCGTTCCAGAGCCACAATTCAGCATGATCTCTTTTCATCCCAGAGGCCCCGGGGCTCCTTCCTAAGGCCTCTGCTCCTTCCTGCTTTCCGCATTGGAAATCAGACTTCAGGACGGAAGCAGTCACCTCCCTCTCCCTCACCTTTCTGCCTGGGATGGTCGTAATGGTCCCCGTGGACGCATTCAAAATGAAGAAATGAAAGGCTCGAAGAGGTCATCGCAAACCTCACAAGGCACGGAGGACGAAATCAGACCCACAGCTGTCTGCACTGTCCCCCAACTGACCTCTTTCCAGCGGGTGACGGCCTCCAGGGACGGAGGGGCCAAAGCCTCCCTGGGTCCGATGTCTGTGGGTGGCCTGGAGCTCTGCACGAGGATACAGAGAGGAATGAGACGCCGTTTGTACCTCTAGGGGCTCAAAGTGTCAGTGAGTGCTTCTGCAACTTCTGTACCCCAGTACCCGCAGACGACCGAGCACCGCCCTCAGAGCCCCGAGGCGCCGGGAGGGCCGTGAATTTGCCGCAAGTGAGCCGTATCTCGAAAGTCTGCAGTTCCGGCTCAAAATGGACGTCACTAGAGAGCTTTTTGCCAGATCTACCATATACATATATATGCATATATATGTTCATCTATATGCATATATATGTATATGGTGGATTTTCGAAGGAAACCTGTGTGGACCCTGGTCTACCAGAGAAGACAGGCCGCTCCCAGCACCTCCACCTCCCCGGAGGTGGACACCGGGCGTTCCAGAGCCACAATTCAGCATGATCTTCTTTTCATCCCAGAGGCCCCGGGGGCTTCCTTCCTAAACGGCTCCTTCCCGCTTTCCGCAGTGGAAATCAGACTTCAGGACGGAAGCAGACACCTCCCTCTCCCTCACCTTTCTGCCTTGCGTGGTCGTAATGGTCCCCGGGGACGCATTCAAAATGAAGAAATGAAAGGCTCAAAGAGCTGATCGCAAAGCTCATAAGGCACGGAGGCCGAATTCAGACCCACAGCTGTCTGCAGTGTCTCCCAACTGAACTCTTTCCAGCGGGTGACGGCCGCCATAGACGGAGGGCCAAAGCATCCCCGGGTACGCTGTCTGTGGGCGGCCCTGAACCCTGCAAGAGGATGCAGAGACGAATGACATGTAGTTTGTACCTCTAGGAGCTCAAAGTGTCAGTGAGTGCTCCTCCAACTTCGCCACCCCAGTACCCGCAGATGACCGGGCATGGCCCACAGAGCCCCAAGGCCCCGGGAGGGCTGTGCATTTGCCGCAAGTGAGCCTTTTCTCGGACGTCTGCGATTCTGGCTCCAAATGGACGTCACCAGAGAGCTTTTCGCCAAAGCTACCATATACATATATATGCATATATATATTCATCTATATGCATATATATGTATATGGTGGATTTTCGAAGGAAACCTGCGTGGACCCCTGGTCTACCACAGAAGACAGGCCGCTGCTAGCACCTCCACCTCCCCGCAGTGTGGACACCGGGCGTTCCAGAGCCACAATTCAGCATGATCTCTTTTCATCCCGGAGGCCCCGGGGCTCCTTCCTCAGGCACGGCTCCTTCCCGCTTTCCGCAGTGGAAATCATGA
>NW_011922551.1:0-1632 GCF_000151845.1 Pteropus vampyrus
CGTGGACGCATTCAAATGAAGAAATGAAAGGCTCGAAGAGGTGATCGCAAATGCTCATAAGGCCCGGAGGCCGAAATCAGACCCACAGCTGTCTGCAGGGTCCCCCAACTGACCTCTTTCCAGCGGGTGACGGCCTCCAGGGACGGAGGGGCCAAAGCCTCCCTGGGTCCGCTGTCTGTGGGTGGCCTGGAGCTCTGCACGAGGATACAGAGAGGAACGAGACGCCGTTTGTACCTCTAGGGGCTCAAAGTGTCAGTGAGTGCTTCTGCAACTTCTGTACCCCAGTACCCGCAGACGACCGAGCATCGCCCTCAGAGCCCCGAGGCGCCGGGAGGGCCGTGAATTTGCCGCAAGTGAGCCGTATCTCGGAAGTCTGCAGTTCCGGCTCAAAAAGGACGTCAGTAGAGAGCTTTTTGCCAGATCTACCATATACATATATATGCATATATATGTTCATCTATATGCATATATATGTATATGGTGGATTTTCGAAGGAAACCTGTGTGGACCCCTGGTCCACCAGAGAAGACAGGCCGCTCCCACCACCTCCACCTCCCCGGAGTGTGGACACCGGGCGTTCCAGAGCCACAATTCAGCATGATCTCTTTTCATCCCAGAGGCCCCGGGGCTCCTTCTAAGGCCTCTGCTCCTTCCTGCTTTCCGCATTGGAAATCAGACTTCACGACGGAAGCAGACACCGCCCTCTCCCTCACCTTTCTGCCAGGGATGGTCGTAATGATCCCCGTGCACGCATTCAAAATGAAGAATGAAAGCTCGAAGAGTGATCGCAAGCTCATAAGCCCGGAGCCGAAATCAGACCCACAGCTGTCTGCAGGTCCCCAACTGACCTCTTTCCAGCGGGTGACGGCCTCCAGGGACGGAGGGGCCAAAGCCTCCCTGGGTCCGCTGTCTGTGGGTGGCCTGGAGCTCTGCACGAGGATACAGAGAGGAATGAGACGCCGTTTGTCCCTCTAGGGGCTCAAAGTGTCAGTGAGTGCTTCTGCAACTTCTGTACCCCCAGTACCCGCAGACGACCGATCATCGCCCTCAGAGCCCCGAGGCGCCGGGAGGGCCGTGAATTTGCCGCAAGTGAGCCGTATCTCGAAAGTCTGCAGTTCCGGCTCAAAATGGACGTCACTAGAGAGCTTTTTGCCAGATCTACCATATACATATATATGCATATATATGTTCATCTATATGCATATATATGTATATGGTGGATTTTCGAAGGAAACCTGTGTGGACCCTGGTCTACCAGAGAAGACAGGCCGCCTCCAGCACCTCCACCTCCCCGGGGTGTGGACACCGGGCGTTCCAGAGCCACAATTCAGCACGATCTCTTTTCATCCCAGAGGCCCCGGGGCTCCTTCCTAAGGCCTCTGCTCCTTCCTGCTTTCCGCTTTGGAAATCAGACTTCAGGACGGAAGCAGACACCTCCCTCTCCCTCACCTTTCTGCCAGGGATGGTCGTAATGGTCCGCGTGGACGCACTCAAAATGAAGAAATGAAAGGCTCGAAGAGGTGATCGCAAAGCTCATAAGGCACGGAGGCCGAAATCAGACCCACAGCTGTCTGCAGTGTCCCCCAACTGACCTCTTTCCAGCGGGTGACGGCCTCCAGGGACGGAGGGTGA
>NW_011922552.1:0-1632 GCF_000151845.1 Pteropus vampyrus
AAATGAAGGAAAGTAAAGGCTCCAAAGGAGGATCGCAAAGCTCAAGGAGTACGAGGCCGAAATCAGACCCACGGTAGTGTGCAAGTTTCCACCAATGGACCTCTTTTCAAGCGGGTGACGCCTCCCAGGGACGGAGGGTCCGAAGCCATCCCTGAGTTACGCCGTCTGTGGATGGCCTAGAGCTCGGCACGAGGATACAGAGAGCAATGGAGACGTCGTTTGTACCTTTAGGAGCTCAAAGTGTCAGTGAGTACTTCCGCAACTTCTGTACCCCCCGTCCCCCGCAGAACGACCGAGCATCGCCCTCAGAGCCCAGAGGCGCCAGGAAGGCCGTGAATTTGCCGCAAGTGAGCCGTATCTCGGAAGTATTCAGTTCAGGGCTCAAAATGGACGTCAGTAGAGTGCTTTTTGCCAGATCTCCCCTAGATATATCTATATCTATATCTGTATCTGAATCTATAGATATCTCTATATCTCTATCTCTCTCCCTTTCTCTCTCCCTCTCACTCTCTCTCTCTATCTACCTATCTATCTATCTATGTATCTATTTCTCTGACTCTTTCTATATATATATTCATATATATCTATATCTATATCTATATCTATATATATATATATATATAGATATAGATATAGATATAGATATATATAGTGATTTTTAAAACAAAAGGCTGTATTTTCCTTAGACGTTTGAGATAAGACAGGCCGTTCCTAGCACCTCCACCTTCCCGGAGTGTGGACACCGGGCGTTCCAGAGCCACAATTCAGCAGGATCTCTTTTCATCCCAGAGGCCCCGGGGCTCCTTCCTAAGGCCTCTGCTCCTTCCTGCTTTCCGCATTGGAAATCAGACTTCGGGACGGAAGCAGACACCTCCCTCTCCCTCACCTTTCGGCCTGGGATGGTCGTAATGGTCCCCGTGTACGCATTGAAAATGAAGAAATGAAAGGCTCAAAGAGGTGATCGCAAAGCTCAAGAGGCACGGAGGCCGAAATCAGACCCACGGCTGTCTGCAGTGTCCCCCAACTGACCTCTTTCCAGCGGGTGACGGCCTCCAGGGACGGAGGGGCCGAAGCATCCCTGGGTACGCTGTCTGTGGGTGGCCTGGAGCTCTGCACGAGGATACAGAGAGCAATGAGACGTCGTTTGTACCTCTAGGGGCTCAAAGTGTCAGTGAGTGCTTCCGCAACTTCTGTACCCCCGTCCCCGCAGACGACCGAGCATCGCCCTCAGAGCCCCGAGGCGCCGGGAGGGCCGTGAATTTGCCGCAAGTGAGCCGTATCTCGGAAGTCTGCAGTTCCGGCTCAAAATGGACGTCACTAGAGAGCTTTTTGCCAGATCTACCATATACATATATATGCATATATATGTTCATCTATATGCATATATATGTATATGGTGGATTTTCGAAGGAAACCTGTGTGGACCCCTGGTCTACCAGAGAAGGCAGGCCGCTCCCAGCACCTCCACCTTCCAGGAGTGTGGACACCGGGCGTTCCAGAGCCACAATTCAGCAGGATCTCTTTTCATCCCAGAGGCCCCGTTTTTTTAAAGGGCCTAAGGCCTCTGCTCCTTCCTGTTTTCCGCATTTTTTATGAGACTTCGGGACGGAAGCAGACAGCTCCCTCCCCCTC
>NW_011922553.1:0-1630 GCF_000151845.1 Pteropus vampyrus
AGCCTTAGTCTTTTCATTCGTGAAATGAGGATATAGTCCCCCGTCTTTCATTGTCTCACCACATCTAAGCAGAGGGCCATTTACACATAATTACTCAGCCAATCAGTGTGCAAACCTGCTTCATCAGGAGTAACATGTGCATATCCGTTAGCACATAGTGACAACTGATATCAACAAGTTGGAAGAAATAAGGGTTTTTGACGTGTATGTATTTGGGGGGAGGGAGGCGGGCGGTGTGGTTACCTTCTTGAAACCCTGCCTAGAATTTCCTTGCATTCTTTATGCAACATTTCAATAGGCAATGTATCACCTGTTATTTAATTTTCTCAAACCATATACATATAAGTCGATAAAGGATAAGTGCTCATACCAGCATTGAATGAAAAGAGAACTCACTTGAGTCTAAATCCATCAACCCCCTCCAACATTCCTGTGAAGACCCACACACACACACACACAGTCCTCCTGCTGGCTCCCTCAGAAAACTATTTTCCACTTTTACCTACTTCTCTTTTCACAGGAGAAACTGCATTGATCTATTTCTTTTTTTTCTTTTTCTTTTTCTTTTATTTTATTTTATTTGTTTGTTTGTTTGTTTATTTATTTATTTAGACTCATCAGAGGACGCAGGCGGCAGGAAAAATCACCAGGTAACATCTTGAGAGAGTGGTGAGTCCAGAGCGTCAAAACTGAGATCTGCTTTCCTGGATCAGAATCCTTTGCAGTCATCAACTGGTAAGAATATTTAAATGGGAAATAAGATGAACCCTCTGAGGCTGCCTGTGGACAGGCAGGAGAGTGAGCATCTCTTTCCCTTACTGCCCTGCCCCCACGCCTTCCTAAGGGACATCCACACCTTCAGGATCTTTCACTTGAGCAAGGGGATCTTACCCTGATGCAGATGTGAAAAGATGCCTTGGTTTTGTGGCTGGGAAATAGAAGAGTAATCATTGTCAAAACACCCCCAGGACTTCTGCATGACAAAGGCCTACTCTCAGGGAGAAGCCTTATCCTTGGAGCAGGAAGTGTATTCCAAACACCCAAGCCCCTCCAGCCTTCCTGCCTCACCTAAGGAAAACTGAAGTGTCAAAGGCTTCCAGGCACCAAAATAAGGACACTAGAGGACCCGGAAGCCTCTAACACTACTACTACTACAGCAAACACAAAACACAGCCCAGCTGCCCGGGAGATTAACAACAATATTAACATGATTATAAACGCTCACTTGCATGTGGTCCTCAGACCTGAAAGAACATGTCTGGCTTTCAACAACAACAACAAAAATTACAAAACGTACCAAAAATCAAGATAATGAAGATCACAAAGCGGCATTATAACCAATCTCTGAAATGACGCCCAGGCTGGAAATGTCAAATACAGATTGACAATAACTATGATTCATATGTTAGGAACGCAAATGGCAAATAGACAACGTGCAAAAGCAGACGGGGAATGTCGGCAGAGAGATGGAAATTCTAAGAAAGGAATAAAAGGGCTTCCTAGAAAATTAAAATACAGTAACAAATAAGGAGCTCATCAGTAGACACAGCATGGCTTACAGAAGAACCGGTGAGCTTGAAGACGGGTCTCAGGTCCAAAAGAACTTTCCAGACAGAAACGCAAGTAGGTG
>NW_011922554.1:0-1630 GCF_000151845.1 Pteropus vampyrus
GTTTTATTATTTTTAATAATTCATATGTTTATGTATTCCTTCTATTGTTAAAAATGAATAAAATGTCAAATCTCTCATAAAGTTTTATCCATATTGTGTATTCTCCTCACCAGTAAAGGGGGAAAGGCAAAAATGACACTGTCTCCGTAAGATTTTGTTCAACCACCACAAGTATAAGTAGTTTTTCTTCCTCTGGAATCATGTAGCTTTTAGTTTCTTCAGGTCCTATTCTTTGACTATCTTACAGTCGATGAATATTTTCTTTTCCGCTAGACCGTGCATTTGTATACTCTCTTCTTTTATATATTCTTAAACTCTATTAGATTGCCCCATTTACACTAAAACTTCAAAAGAGGTTAGTGAGTTAATTTGGAACTAGGGTAAAGAAATCAGGTAAATAACACAAGTTGAGATTTATCAAATAATTTAAAGATATTTATTCTCATGAAATGACATTGAGAAAGTAGATTCGGTTCATTTGTAATCCCCATTCAGTCTGGACAGTTATTTTGTGTTCTGAACATCAGGAAACATGGAGTGAAGGAAGCTGGTGTAGCGTGACAGCTCAGTTAGTTGGTGTGGAATAGACTTTCTTGATGGTTTCTGCCCACTAGAGGGCACTGTTTGACTGTTGGTCTAAAGACTAGAACAGTTAAGACAAGAACCAGTGAGCTGTGAGCCAAATTATAACGAGCAACAATAGAGAGAAAGGTAACATTATTGGTGTTTAGCTTGTGTCAAGTTTTCAGGTCTGCCCCTCTATGTGACCTTTAGAAAGCGAGAGTCCTTATGCTATGAATTCTCAGGATGGTTCTGAGCAGAGGCACTGGGGATGGGCATTAGCGTTCATTGTGAGCCTGGAAACTCAACAGAGAACAGCGACCTAAGCAGGTTTCAATTTTTTAATTGTTACGACTAAAATTTCCCAAACCCACCAACTTAGAAAGTAATCCACTAGACCTCACATCCCAACTTTTTAGATATGATCCTGGAAATAGAAGGAAGTAGAATAAAAAGAAGATGAAGGAAAAGATTAGGAATGCAAATACAAGGAGAGAGACAGGACAATATTTAATTTGAGCAGCAAAGTGTGATTACATCAGAATCAGCTGTGTGAGTCAACAGGGTGTCCATGAATTGGAGCGGAGATGTGGAAATTAAGTCATGATGGACATTATACACATATCTAATTTTTTACCAATCAAATTTTGATGGAATCATTTTCTATGCAGATGGTGGCTGTGTGTCTTGCTTTCCAGAGCCTTCCTGATTTCAAGAAAATATATTTACTTCTGCAATACACAATACATACTGTCAGACAGTTTTCCATTATCAGAATTTTCATAAAACTGAATTCTCAAATTCTCTGTCTAACCATCCAATTTGGCAAATGGGATCACTCTTCCTAGGATTCTTGAAGGTCTACATAGCCCTCGATACATTGATTTTTCTAGAAACATTTACCCTTCCTCACACAAGTGCCCAAACTCATCTTACATAAAGGGTTAAAAAAAAAATCCTATTTCTTTATACATTGAAATAGTGCCCCTATCACTCCTGCACTGTTGGCACCCACTATTTTGGAGAAATGAATATGCCATCTGACTGGGCCACTGCGAGTGGAGTTTCC
>NW_011922555.1:0-1629 GCF_000151845.1 Pteropus vampyrus
GTAATAGTATGACGATAAAAGTATCTATTTCTAAAAGTATTTTGCATCGTACTGCTTTTAGATGTTTTATAAGAATATCATTAACTCCCAGTTATTAAAATCTTTAAAAGAAAGAATAAAACAACAAAAAGGCTTCAGAAAAGAAACTACACATAATCTAGGCTAAAACATGAATTAGAACTTTTATAGAAGAATGTTGATGTACGTGACACATTTCAAACAAAATATTGCCTTTCAGTTGCAAAAGTGCTCTTTGCCAGGCTCAAGCTCAAATGGAATCAGAGGAGCTTCCCCAAGCTCCCAGCAGAGTCAGTACTTTGGGACTTCTCAAAATTTTAATAAAAAGGATTATAAGTTCTTTGAAATAGTTTCTTAGAGGCTGTTTTCTTTGAAAAAAGGAAAATGTTTTGCTTAATGCAAATATTTAGACCAAATTAAGATAATTCTGGGAACTGATTTTGCATAAGCCAATTGACTATTTTTATTTATTTCCTTAGAATCATTACTAATGCTGAAAAGTGATTCAGAAAAAGTAATCAATGATATCACAACTCTGTAGCATTGGTTTTATACTACCACAAACTTTTTATATTTCTAGTAATAAATTTAAATGGAAAGAGTACAGTTATTGTATCCTTTATCCTAACAGAGTTGACATTTTAATTATATAGTCCACTTGATGTGAAGGGCCAAAGAACAGTAATAGCTCCTTTAAAGCTATTTCCTTCTTCTTGTTTCACTGGAGTTAAGAACTTTATTTTCTTAGACTCTAGGTTTAAATAAAAAAATGAGAGAGGTCGAGAGAGCAAGAGAGAGAGAGAGAGACAGAGACAGGGAAGGAAGGAAGGATGGAAGAGAAGGGAAAGGAAAGGGAAGGAAAGGACAGAAAGAGGAAAAGGCATACTAGTGATTAGAAAAGATGCCACTTCTTACCAGATGGATTTCACAAAGACTAAGAAAGCTTTTCATATTTGCTGGAATTAAGCATTCATTGATTCGATAACTAATTTCAAAATGGATGACTCTTTGAGGTAAAGGAATAGAATTCAATATTCTAAAAAGATATATTAAAGTAAATAAATGGAGATAAGTAAGTAATGATAGAGTAGGTGGGGAAGAAATAAAATTCAGACAAACAATATGTGAAAAAACATGTTTTGAAAGAAAACTGCTCCAGAGTCAAGTTGCTCAAAAGATAGCGATCTATAACAAATATTAGAAAGAAAGCACTACTAATAAGATTAAGCATGGTTTGGATATAATTTGTAATGTTATCATCCTTTACTTGAGGACTGAATTGAATCCATATGAAGTTTTCCTAATTTGAGAAGAATTACAAGAAAATAAAGGTGTAGGAATTAAAAATTGGGGGCTACCAATTTTTGGTAGGAAAATAAAGGTGTAGGAATTAAAAATTGGGGGCTACCAATAGAGTAGTGGAAAGAACTCAGGATTTGGAATAAAAAAAAACCCTGGACTTAAACAATCCTAGCTCTTCAATTTATTATGTGTGTACCCTTGGGCAAATCACTTTACCTCTCTCAACTTTAGTTGCCCGCACCCGAAAATGGAAAAAATAATATAAGATCAGAGGAACCATAGGCAGAAAGATAAGAAATGCTATGAGGA
>NW_011922556.1:0-1629 GCF_000151845.1 Pteropus vampyrus
CACCTCATAATGATAAAGGGATCATGCACAGAAGAAATAACACTAATATCTATGCTCTCATCAGGGAGCCTGAAATATGTAAAGCAATACTAATAAAACTAAAGGGAGAAACAGGCCAAACCACTATGTAGTAGGAGACCTAAATACTCCATTGTCAGATATAGACAGATCATCCAAACAGAAAATCAATAAGGAAATAACATCCTTAAAGGACACATTAGACCAACTGGACATAATTCACATATACAGAGCCTTCTATCCCAAAACAGCTGCTTATACATTCTTCTCTAGCGCACATGGAATATTCTCAAGGACTGACCACATAATGGAACACAGAGTTAGCCTCAACAAATATAAGAGGGTTGAAATCATACCAACCATATCCTCTGATTATAATGCTTCGAAACTAGAGATCAACTGCAAAAAGAAATCAGAAAGAACCACAAATACATAGAGATTAAACAATGTGCTACTGAAAAATAACAGGGTCAAGGAAGAAAAAAAAAGAGAGATCAAGAGATACGTAGAAACGAATGATAATGATAGTAAAACATATCAAAACTTTTGGGACATGGCATAAGTGGTCATAAGAGGAAAGTTCATATCATTATAGGCCTATCTCCAAAAACAAGAACGAGCCCAAATAAACAACCTAATGCTTCATCTTAAAAAAAAAAAAAAAAAACTAGAAAAGGAAGAACTAATGAGTCCTAAGTCAGCAGAAGGAAAGAAATAATCAAAATTAGAGCATAAATCAATAAAATTGAAAACAAAACAAAACAAAACAAAACAATAAAAAAATAAATGCAACAAAGAGGTGGTTCCTTGTGAAGGTTAATAAAATCGACAAACCCCTGGCTAGACTTACTAAAAAAAAGAGAAAAGACACAAATAGACAAATCAGAGATGAAAGAGAGGAAATTACAACAGACACTGCAGAAATACAAAGGATCATACAAGAATACTATGAAAAAGTATATAACACCAAATTTAATAACCTAGAAGAAATGGACCAGTACTTAGAAAATAGAACCTTCCTAGACTGAATCAAGAAGAATTGGAAAATCTAAATAGACCGATCAGCAGTATGGAAATGGAAACAATCATCAAAAACCTACCAAAAAGTAAGTGTGCAGGACCAGATGGCTTTACCAGTGAATTTTACCAAACATTCAAAGAAGATTTAATACCTATTCTCCTCAAACTCTTCCAAAAAATTGAAGAGATAATACTTCCTAACTCATTTTATGAGGCCATTATCACCCTGCTACCAAAACTTGGTAAAGATAATACAAAGAAAGAAAACTACAGACCAATATCTTTCATGAACATAGATGCAAAAATCCTAAATAAGATACCAGCAAACCGAATGCGGTAACATAGAGAATAGATTATATACCACAATCAAATGGGCTTCATCCCAGGGGCACAGGGATAGTTCAACATACGCAAATCGATTAATGTAATACACTACATAAAAATTTTTTTTAAAAAAAGGATCATAGAATCATATCATAGATGCAGAAAAAGCCTTCGACAAGATACAGCATCCATTTATGATCAAAACACTTCACAAAGAATTGGTATAGAAGGAAAATACCTTAACATAATAAAGGCCGTCCATGACTG
>NW_011922557.1:0-1628 GCF_000151845.1 Pteropus vampyrus
GCCGAATCAGACCCACAGCTGTCTGCAGGGTCCCCCAACTGACCTCTTTCCAGCGGGTGACGGCCTCCAGGGACGGAGGGGCCAAAGCCTCCCTGGGTCCGCTGTCTGTGGGTGGCCTGGAGCTCTGCACGAGGATACAGAGAGGAACGAGACGCCGTTTGTACCTCTAGGGGCTCAAAGTGTCAGTGAGTGCTTCTGCAACTTCTGTACCCCAGAGGCCGCAGACGACCGAGCATCGCCCTCAGAGCCCCGAGGCGCCGGGAGGGCCGTGAATTTGCCGCAAGTGAGCCTTATCTCGGAAGTCTGCAGTTCCGGCTCAAAATGGACGTCAGTAGAGTGCTTTTTGCCAGAGCTTCCCTAGATATAGCTATATCTATATCTGTATCTGAATCTATAGATATCTCTATATCTCTATCTCTCTCTCTTTCTCTGTTTCTCTCTCTCTCTCTCTATCTACCTATCTATCTATCTATGTATCTGTGTATTTCTCTCACTCTTTCTCTCTCTCTCTCTCTCTCTCTCTCTATATATATATATATATATATATATTTATATATACATATATATACCCGCAGACGACCGAGCACCGCCCTCAGAGCCCCGAGGCGCCGGGAGGGCCGTGAATTTGCCGCAAGTGAGCCGTATCTCGAAAGTCTGCAGTTCCGGCTGAAAATGGACATCATTAGAGAGCTTTTTGCCAGATCTACCATATACATATATATGCATATATATGTTCATCTATATGCATATATATGTATATGGTGGATTTTCGAAGGAAACCTCTGTGGACCTGGTCTACCAGAGAAGACAGGCCGCTCCCAGCACCTCCACCTCCCCGGAGTGTGGACACCGGGCGTTCCAGAGCCACAATTCAGCATGATCTCTTTTCATCCCAGAGGCCCCGGGGCTCCTTCTAAGGCCTCTGCTCCTTCCTGCTTTCCGCATTGGAAATCAGACTTCAGGACGGAAGCAGACACCTCCCTCTCCCTCACCTTTCTGCCTGGGATGGTCGTAATGGTCCCCGTGGACGCATTCAAAATGAAGAAATGAAAGGCTCGAAGAGGTGATCGCAAAGCTCATAAGGCCCGGAGGCCGAAATCAGACCCACAGCTGTCTGCAGGGTCCCCCAACTGACCTCTTTCCAGCGGGTGACGGCCTCCAGGGACGGAGGGGCCAAAGCCTCCCTGGGTCCGCTGTCTGTGGGTGGCCTGGAGCTCTGCACGAGGATACAGAGAGGAACGAGACGCCGTTTGTACCTCTAGGGGCTCAAAGTGTCAGTGAGTGCTTCTGCAACTTCTGTACCCCAGTAGCCGCAGACGACCGAGCATCGCCCTCAGAGCCCCGAGGCGCCGGGAGGGCCGTGAATTTGCCGCAAGTGAGCCTTATCTCGGAAGTCTGCAGTTCCGGCTCAAAATGGACGTCAGTAGAGTGCTTTTTGCCAGAGCTTCCCTAGATATAGCTATATCTATATCTGTATCTGAATCTATAGATATCTCTATATCTCTATCTCTCTCTCTTTCTCTGTTTCTCTCTCTCTCTCTCTATCTACCTATCTATCTATGTATCTGTGTATTTCTCTCACTCTTTCTCTCTCTCTCTCTCTCTCTCTCTCTCTCTCTCTATATGAG
>NW_011922558.1:0-1628 GCF_000151845.1 Pteropus vampyrus
TCAGAAGAGCTAGATTCAGAATGTGAACACGTTGTAGGCATACCATAGCCAATTTACTTCACTTATATGACCCTTTTTATGAATGCACAGAATGACATAATTAAAATCTATGTCTAAAGTCTAAAAGAGCTCTTTTAATAAATCTAAAAGAAAGTATTACCTAATGGTTTAATTGGCAGGATCTTTACCCCAGAAGTACATAAAAGAACGTGTCTTACAACCAATGATGTATCAGATTCAGTAAAATACAGTAATGTTTAATAATTATATGTAAAAAATATATACATATGTTGCTTCAATCATGTTATAATAACCATAATAATAATGGAGTTCAGAAGAAAAATGTTAACCCAGTACTGTAAGAGTATAGGAAATAAAAAAAATTCTTGCTTTCCATATATATATATATATATATATATATATGGAAAGCAAGAATTTATATATATATATATACGCACACACACACACACACATACACAACTTAGTAGTGGTAGTTTGCGCAGTGTCTAACATATGTCCCTGTGTTTCCCTTGAAAATTTGAAATATCCATCATGTTTGTTGTAGCACCCTGGGGGGCCCCAGCACACATTTTGGGAACTGTAAGTATAGGATATATTTATAATCTCCTCTGCTGCCTTAATGCAGTTCAGGCTCTCTGTTTTCCCTGAGGTGGTTAAGACTCCGGCAACAGCTCAGGATAAAAGCTTCATGAAGCTGGACAAAGAAGAGGCCAAAAATGGTCCAAGGAGGAAATTTATGCTCAGTGAGAGCCTTTCACTGCTTTCACTGGGACAAACAGCCATTTTTGTCTATCTAATTTTGAGAGGCTTCCTGTCCTGAGTAGCTTTGCTAAGGATTTTAACATTGTCATTGTAACATTCTCTTTCTCTTCTAATGTAGTCTATGAGTTCCTAAGCTCCAAGAGGGCAAAGACCATGTTTTTACAATTATATGTGACATCTAAAATTATATATAATTTTATATTATGCTCAACACAGTGCCTGGATTTGTGAAAGTACTTAATAAATATTGAACTAAAAACTAATAAATTAATCAATGGAAGAAAGAAAAATATATCTTTATCTACTACTAAATACAATTCTTTGAACTTCCTTTGTTGAAGAAGAGTGGTTAAACATAATATATGTTTTCATAGGACAGATATACTTCTACATCAATGAAGGTATAAAATTTGGTACCTAGGTCTGGTTTAAGAAAAATACTAAGCTGTGTGAGGAGGGAATGAGGCTAGCCGATGTCCCCTTCTGCCGTGGAGACAGATGGTGGAGGACCCTGGTCACCATGCCCAACAATTCTGTTTTCAAATTCTACTTTTTTCCTTTGTCTACAAAGTGAGAAAACACATGTTTGGTCTTGTGAAGAGAGAATAAAACACTCTTTCATATGTACAAAAATCTATTCTCTCTCTCTTAGTTAAGGGTTCTTTTGATATGCAAAGCTGCATCAAACCACCTACATTCTTTAAAAATATAATTAAAAGTTCGCAGTTGTGAATTCTTTAAGCCATTTAAAGTTCTGAGTTCCTGGCAGTTCTCTGTGTTTCTGTGAACCCTTGAATCTCTGATTTGAGCTTTATCCATCTGTGTCTTCAGCCCCTGGTTGGCTC
>NW_011922559.1:0-1627 GCF_000151845.1 Pteropus vampyrus
GGAGAAAAAATAGCTGAATTTTTTTTAAGTAAATGAAATATCACAAATCACAGATTCAAGAATCCCTACAAATTCTTCTTAAGATGAACTTTTTAAAAGCTTCATACCGAGACATAGTGGAGATAAACTAAAAGAAACCAAGAATAAAAAAAAAAAATTTTAAACAAGGCTGATCAGGAGACAAATTACCTTTACAGAATGGCAACCATACCACAGAGACCTCTCTGTGAAAGATACAAGACAGAAAACAACAGAAAGATATCGTCACACTGATAAAAGAAAATCGCTGCTTTGTAGAATTCTAAACTCCGAAAAATATATTTTTTAAGAATGAAGGCAAAATTCAGATGAACAAATATGAAGTAAGCCATTAATAATACAAAATAATGAAAACCTAAAGAATGTACTGTAATTAGAAAAAATTTTGTAATGGAAAATTACAAAGAGAAAGAAGAAATTAACAGTAAAAAAAGAATTTATATGTATATATTCATTATATAATATATATTAATTATATGTATTAATAATATATATTATATATAATTTTTAAAAATTCTCTGTGTTTGTATATAATGATGGTTTAAGTTTCAAAAATATATTTGCAGTCATGTGTGTTTTCGTGTATACCAACATATTAAAAATAATAATATACAAGTTGAGAAGTTGAAAATGGAATTAGTATGCTCTAGTTGTTTTATTATCTCCTGAAAATATCATATAATTACTATTTTTAGCTAATTTAAGCATGAATGTTGTAATTTGGAAGATAATCTCTGCAAAAATAGTAACAATAATAAACTGTTTAATTTTCCTGGGAGATATAATAAATCTAAATCTCTATAAATATAATTATATAGCAGTGCTGTCTGATAGAACCTCCTGAAATGACAGAAATGTTTCATATCTGCACTGGCTAATTATCGAATCACGGTCCAATATGTAGCTATTGAGCATTTAAAATGTGGCTATTGCGAATGAGGAACTGAGTTTAAATTTTAATTAATTTTAATTAATTTTAATTTTAATAGATACATATGGCTAGTGGTTACTGTACTGTACAGAACGGTTATATAACATCAAATGTATAAAGCAAAAATCTAGAGAAGTAAAAAAAAATAATAATAGAAAAATCTGTAATTACAGTTGGAGATTTTTAACCTACCTCTATCAGTAACAGATGAAGCAAGCAGAAAAATAAAACATTAGGAAAAGAACACAACAAATTTGACATAGTTGATCTGTAGAGACTACTGCATCCAAATTGAAGAACATACATTATTTTCAAGTTCAATTTTTATGAAAATTAACCTTAAATGAACCATAAGCAAATCTCAGCCAGTATAAAAGAATTAAATCATACAAAATATGTATGAGAAAACTGCAGACCAAAATAGATTTAAGGGAGCAATTAATAACAATCAGATAATTAAAAAATGTTCTATATTTGTAATTAAATAGACTCCTAAATAACACACAGGTCCAAGAAAAAACAAAAATTTTAGAGAACATTTTAAATTGATATACATTTAGTAAACGTATAATACAAGTAAAACATATTAAAATAAGTATGCTGTCGCTAAATTTTCCTTACAATGAAATTTGCAGCCTTCAATACACATATTAGAGA